>NW_024962266.1:20249156-20527421 GCF_019238085.1 Lagopus leucura | reverse complement strand
TTTATTATTATTATTTTTATTTTTATTTTTTTATTCTCTGTGAAGCTTTTAGGATTATTTTTGGAACTAATTAGCACAATCATTGATGTGGGATGAAAACCGTTGCAATACACTTATCCCTCATTGTTATTATGAAGATGACTGCTTTGGCCAATGAGGTGTTAGTGTGCCAATCCTGCGTGGCACAAGAGCACACCGAATTAACTTTTCTCTTTCTTCACAGTACACAGGCTTTAACCTCAACCACACGCTTGAAGGGCTGACAGCAGGCAAAGCTAAACACCACCAGAAGCACATTTACCATGAGACACTCCACAGAAGCCACGGGGATCTCAAGTCTAATGGCAGTATTCCCTTCCCATTCCCTGCCATGATCGTTTCCAGCTCAACAGCAAAGTAACGTCTTCCAGAGCAACAGAGAAAACAGTTTGGGTTGCTGGGACCTTAGGAAAGCTGGGGAGCTTTTTCTGTCCCATCAGAGGTGCAGAGAAACAGAGGAGAGGCATATTAACTCAAATTCTTCATTAAACTTGCAACATCCATGGGTCAGTTCCAGGCCTGTTGCTGGTCACAGAAATAACCAGAGTCTGCCCCGACGTAGCAGTTCACTCCATTGGTGTAACAAGCTGCCCTGGCTTTCCTGAAAACACTTAACATATTTACTCAACTTTAATGTGTTTCTCACCATGCTTCAAAACTGTAAGACTTCTTGAGTGAAATCTTTACCAGTGCAATTAATGTTATTCTCCAGTTAAACCTCCATCTACGTTGTCAAAACAAACTTTCGTTATAGAAATATCCCATCCCAAATCTGTGATACCATAAAGAATAAAAATGAAGAAAAAACATATTAGAATTTTTTTTTTTTTTTAATTTTATTTCCAGAGTTGAACCAACTTCTTAGATAGCATTTACTATTAAGGAAGGTATGAAATATTTTACTATAATTTTTCCTACTAAATATAATAACCACGCCCCCACAGGCCACACAGATGCAACATCTCAGACATTCTAAGCTCACATTCTAGGCTCTGAACAATCAACACACAGGGAATGATTTAGATTTTCTCTGGTCAGGAACAATTTTCTTCACAAAGTCCCAAGTAATGAACACATCATCACTGAAAACAATAGTCCCAATCCTATATACTTCAGTTAAAGAAAAATGGAATGCAAGATGTTTTATGCTGACCAAATGAACTAGCACATCATAGCAGCGCTGTGATTGATGCAGCACATTATGTGAAACTAGATCTCAGAAAAATTAATAGGCTGGCACAAAGAAAAATCAAAACGTACAGTAACTAAAATGGTGAGACAAAGCACATGCAGGTAGTGCAACAGTAACACCCTGATTACTTTAAAGCGTCCCTAAACTATGAATGGTAGCATTTCAAAATGGTGAATTCACTTGCCTCAAAGGAAGTGAAATTAACTGTGCCTGTCAGCTGTTTTGTTTATTGTTTAATGGACAAGCTTCATGGTCTATAAACAATTATTTATGCCAGCATGTATGTAATAGGCTATATCACATTACAATGCAAAAAAAAGGAATATGGTGCTTTCAAGCAAAAATTGATTCCATTTCCAGTTCACACCAGATTTGGGAGCTCTCTCACTTCCAGCTATTTTACTCAGAGAGAATCGGCTCTGCCATCACACCCCATTGACACTGACACAGATCACCACATTTGTCACAGCACTGCAATTTCACAAAACTTCACTGGGATGTTGAAGCTTAAAACAAAACGCAGGAGAATCTGTGTCAGCGTAACGACAGTTGTTGAAAAAATAGATAAAAAATAGATATTGAAGAACTGCTTTTCTGTAGCACTGCATCTGTATTTGGATTGCTACGCATCTGAAGTAATAAATAAGCATAGCTCTAATAGATTAAAAATACTCACTCTGCTTTCTCATTTAATTTCTAAGTAACGCTCAGCTAAAATGGCTATTCTGAGGCAAGTCAGAAAAGTCACTTTGCAAGGTTTAAAATACCTCCAAAAACCAAAGTTTCAAATAGAGGTAAGCCTTACAGTTCAGACGTTGCCTCTTTCCATAAGAATGTTTTTCAAAAGGCTTTACAAGACTGAAATTTAAAGCAAGTTAACAAAACGTATTTTATAACTTCATGCAAAAATCTTACTTCTACTGATGAGTATACGTGCACTAGGTGAAAACAAGCAAGCTTAAATGCTAGCACTGCACACATACTGACTTGATTTACCATGAAAGACTGTCATCATTTCTGAGAACGCTGACGCTGCAGGCAGCTGCACAAAACAGACAAGTTGCACTTACCTGCAGCCCTCTCCTCCGCAGAATACTGGAGTCATCCATATCCCCGCGGCGCTGCCTCCCTTGCTGCTGGCCAGTTTTGCTCCCTAACTGTTAGAGAAGTCCATTATTTTCAAACTTTTTCTCCCTCTCCGCCCCTCCTCCATCCACTCTCTAAAAATAGGACGCGGTCTTTCACTCCCCTGTCATGAAGAACAGCAGCCAGGGTCTCTGACTATTTGTCTGTCAGTTTGCCTGCCCCTTTTGTGACAGATTTAGCAGGTCGCATTGGAAAAAAATCTGTTTGACTTCCCTAAGTCTTTCCAAGGTTGGATGTCTCTTTCCCTTCATATACACAACTGTCCAGAAATGTATAATAATCCACAGCTCCACATAAGGCCGAAGAGTGGAATTTAATTCAGATCCCCCACACGCTTATTTCTGCTTTCTTTCCATGTACTTCAGCTACATAAGGGATCCGCAAACTGCAACAGCTGCCTTCAGTTACCGATCATAATAAGCTCACAAAATCCAGGTCACATTTCATTAAAAAAAACCTGAAAAACCTGCACACTCACACAGCTAAAAAATTCATTCTGTGGACAGAGAGGGAACGGAGCTATTTAAAATTAGAAAAAAATCACAATGAAACAATATTAAATTTAATTTTCCCAATTCTGAATTCCTCTGCTCCTTTGTATGACAAAGCCCATGTCAGAGATACCATCGCACCCGCTTTTGTTTCGGCTATCTCTGAGGTATGCTGCTCTCCTTCTCACACGCAGCAGGCACGGCGCATTCTTGAGCTTCTTGCTGAGATCTTGCCTCTCTTAGGTGCTGAGGGGTCAGGAACACATGTTGCAAGTTCTGAACATGTAAGAATTCATTCATCTATTCATCACTGACAGAGCTGTCTTAAGAAAGCCTTCCCTCTTCGTCATCCATGGCGGAAAGGCAAAAAAAAAAAAAAAAAAGGAAAAGCAGCCCTCAGCTGAGAATTCTGCAGCCTGCCCTGCAGTTTCTGTTTGCCTGTACCTTCAACTCCAGCAAGGTCAAAAGAGACTTTCTCCCTTGCTGTACATTATCTACATTCGCGTATTAAAATAGGAGCTGTGCTGAAAAAGAAAAGGTGTTAAGAGCTGCAGCTATTGCAAACAGCCCTGGAATAAACAAAAACCTAGATGCATTCATCCCAATCGCTGAGCATCTCATGGAATCTTTGTGCTACCCCTGTCCTTCCTCTGGCAGAGAGGGAAAAAAGGAGATGCTGCAAATATCGCCAAGCGCCGCAATGACCTACAATTTCTTAGCGGAAAGCTAAAGCAACAGATTTCATCCCCAGATAAAAGCTTCAGAAGAGCCTATTTATAGTTTCTGAATATAAATACTGTATTTAAAAGCAGCCCAACTTCAGCCTCTGCAGGATTTCAGCAGGCACACGCAAGAAACCAAACTTCACCAAGAGCTGTGTTTACGAGGGGCTTTCAGCAAACGCACCAACAATGCGCCCGGAGCGGCGGCTGCCGAGCACGGCTCGATGAGACGCTGCTGCTCCCACAGTTGTGACAGCTGCAAACCAAAAACGTCTCCATAAAAGCACACAGGTTGCTGGTGCTTAACGGAGTAGATATTTACACGGAAATCTTTAGCTGATCTTCACGCTAAGTGACCGAGTCACATGAGCTAAACGCATCATTGTAAAGTCAGCTGAAAGCAGATACAACTCAATCCCATTCACCAGGCTTTCTCTGATCCTCTGCAGAGCCAGTGTGGTCTTTTATTGTGAGCAGCTAATAAATCCTCATCTCGCCGATACCTCCTTCCATCTGCCGATTTAAACAGGCGAATGCTGAATGAGGTCTGCGGAGCCTTTGTGAGCTCCCCAGCAGGGCAGGCAGGCACGCAGGGCTGAGCGGGAGCTCATTTGCATGGAGTATACTGTACGGGATAAAAAGCTGTGCTGCAAACAACTCGGTGAGCCGCTTGCTTTTAAAGGCACAGGATCTGCTTTTGCAAATCCAAGTGGGAAGCGTGGTGCCAGACACACAGCTCCGCATGCGAACTTGAGAATGTGGCATCAGGAAGAACAGCAGCGGGAAAATGCAGCTCAAGCCCCCAAGAAAAGAGGCTGAAACCTAAGGTGATTGGATTTCTCGACTCTGATAATATTTGTGAGGGATTTCAGTGTTACTTCCTGTATTCTGCCATCAAATAAGCTTCTTCAGAAAACTAATCCTATGACCATGACTGCACTTTGCAGAAATCAGCATCAAATAGATTCTGTTTTCACATAAAATCCCACAGAAATATTTTGGCACGCGCAGTCACATCCATTACATGCATTTTGCTGTTTACGTTTGTCTGTAATAAACTTTATGAGTATTTATGGTAGGCCATTAGATTAACTGGATCATTGATTTTCCTTCTTGTCTGAGGCCACCTGGACTAAAGAAAATATACTGGGAGGGGAAATCAAGCAATCTGAACAATTACACGATACCTTTCACATGGTATTTTCTTCCCAAACCAACCATTAAATCAAACACTGTAAGGCTGATAACACAATAGCGTATATTTATAGTTCCTTTATATACATATAACTATATCTAATACAAATAAGTTCCACTTATTTCTACAATAAAATTGGAAACATTCTGACTAGCACATAAATATCTAATCCTTCCTGGATTATTTACCTCAATACTCAGGCATTGCCAATTCTCAGAATGTCTTCACAAGTGACTGATAACTGATTGAGGCTGGCACGGGTCTCAAAATATCATGAGAATCATCTGTTCTCTTCCAAGTTTCAGGCTTTCTTGAGGAGAATGCTTTCAAGTTGGCTGCCTGCCACACTTACCCAGCTCCTGCGGCAGGGATCCCAATCAGAACTGCTGTGAAGAAGCAGGCATGGTTTCTCCTCCAGCTTCTTCTCCCCTTCCTTTCCTCAGAGCAAACAATTCTGATTGTAAATGGCAGATCAAAAACCTCCACAAGAAAATCTTAAGTGTGGTGACTACCTTTTGCTTCCCTCCTCTTTAACTATTGACAGTCACCCCTTTTCCCCTCTTCTTCCTTCCACAAAAGGAAGAAAACCCACAAAAGCAATCAGGAAAAAGGGTGGGAGAGGAGATTCGGTGCCATCCTTTGACAATCATTTGAACATATTAAGAGATCTGCAGATGAGTTTCCAATCAAAGATGAAAATATACCTGCAGAAAAGATTTCACTAAGATAAGCATTACTAAAGGATATTAAAGAAACCAAAGTACATAAAAAAGAACTTTATCATTTATATAAGAAGTCATACAACAAATTTCTCCAACAGTTTCCAGATGCTGGCACAATTTATGAAGCGTCCAATATCATATCTGCTTATCAGAAGAGAGGACTCACATAATCTTCCAACCCTTTAAGAATTAAAGTATCTACTTAGCATTCAACCTCACTCAAGGGAAAAAAAAAATATATTAGCCTCCCTCTTTTTGGCAGTCTTTCTGAAGTTACTGGTGAATAATCTTTGACAAGCTCCTAACTCAATGCTTCCTTCCTCTATTGCACTAACTGAAATATGGGGAAGATTTTGCACCAAGGAGAGAAGATGAGGAGTAAAGGTAGTGAAGTACCAGGATCACCTGGACATCATTAACCAATTCCAGAGCTGAACCTCCTCACTTCCCACTGAAATCTTAAGTAGGGCACAACTGAAAAAAGACAACAAAAAGTCAATGTAGGACAATTTACATTCTTTGAGAAACTATAAGCCAGATGTACTTGTATTCCCCTGTTGTGCATCAGGAAGGAAAGGCAGAGCTGTGCCAAAGGCTTAATTCTCAGCACTTTTTCAACTAATGAAGAAAAAAAAAGTGCCAAAAAAAAAAAAAAAGAAAACCAACATACACACAATTATTTTCTACCACAGTCTGAAATGGACATCATGTGACTTTCTGTATAAGCAGAAAATAAGTTTTTTTCCAGTGACCTTCTCTACAGAGCCCCAGATAAATAGTGTTTGGCTGCAGCATTCTCTGAAAAAAGCTATTCGTTCCTGACTCGAAGGCATCAAAAAATGGAAAGAGCCTTGACCTTCCAGCAAACATGTTCCTGTAATGGCTAGCTTGATGAGTAGGCAAGGACAGCTTATCAACTTTCCAATACCAGGTGAATTAAATGAAGCCATCAGCCCTTTCCAAACAAACAAAAGGAAGTAATGCTTCACACAATAGCCACATTGTAGCATTTCTTGCCATAAAAAGCACAAAAAGTTCAGCAGCGGGGCTAAAAGCCTTCCGACAAATTCATTGAAGAATCCGCCAAGAACTCTCAAAACAGAAAAGTATGCTGAAGATAGAAAGCCACAAACAGCTACAAGTATCCTGGGAAAGGATTCTGCCTTAGCAGCTGATTGCAGGTGTCTGTCGGAGACAAGTTAATGTGCTAACCCAGTGTAACTGTTCCAGGCCACAGAAGCTGTGGGTGCCCCAGCCCTGGAGGCATTCAAGGCCAGGTTGGACGGGGCCCTGGGCAGCCTGGTCTGGTGGGTGGCAGCCCTGCCCACGGAAAGGGGGTTGGACCTGGATGATTTTTAAGGTGCCTTCCAATCTGAGCCGTTCCACGATTCTACATTCTTACTCACATGGAAGGTATGTAAGTGGTATCTAGTGAGAACTGCATCCTAAATGACAAACCCCACAAAGGAACTAGGGGTAGCAGAAAAGGGGTGAATTGAACAATAGTTCTGAAATGGGGGTGATAGCTATGACAATTCACATAAGCATAGAACAGATCTTCATCTTACAGAACAATCTGAAAGTTTAGAACAGTTCCAATAACTATGTCTGAAGATGACCAAAGTTTTCCATCTGATAACTGCAGTATAATCAAAGGAACTGTTCTTTCAGTTTATTCTATAGCCCAAGGATTTTTGAATAGCAGTGAAAGACAACTAAAGGCATACCAATTTCACAGGATAGTAATGACCACAGGAAGACGCTATGAAGTTGTTCTGATGTACAATGAATCTTACAACAACTGAGAAGCTGTGGAGCTATTAACCTATTACTCACATTTTCTAATCACCAAAGAAACTACAAAGGAGGGAGATAATTAACAGAGGAATCTGTATCTACTATATTAGCGTGTGTATATACACGTGCACTTCCAAGCTTCTATACAGATTTACACAACGCATTTTAGTAGCACCCACTCAATACTTGTGGAAAATGTTTCACCCAGCTTATTAAGAACTAAAATACGAAGAGCAATTTGTTTTGTTGTGACTTTGTAGCCCTTTCAGGTCACTGCATCCTGCTATCTTCTGAGGTCTGTACCACTGTATCAGAAAGGAAACCTGCAACTACTACAAAAGCAAAACCAGTCAATGCTCCCTTGGCAATCAGATCATTACACTGTGCACCAAAGCTTCATGTACTTCCTAGTCTAAATGAATTCAACAGCTGCACACCTTAAACTCATAACTCCCAAGTTCTAAAACCAGTGACAATTGACAGCTCACCCAGGTGACACATTCAGCCACTCGTGATATTCAGTATTTGCTGCAGAAATCCTCTCAGTACAACTTGGACCCTGTAACCTGGAGATGTGGTGTGGAGGAAGTCAACAGCACACAAGATGATCCAATGAAGAACCATCCATTCATGGATCACTTGCCACACAAAGAGCAAAACCAGATCACAATAAGCATAGATTTTGGTTATCTATACAATGCTTTTTATTGTAGGCTTTTATCATCAAGAAAACTTTGGAAGAACAATTCCCCAATCTAGCACATTCAGATTAAAAATACACATTTTTCATGATTCAAAACGCTTCTTTTTCCTCAGTAAAAACTAAAAAACAACCGGACACCAAGCAGTGGCAATCCTTAAAGACATAACATTTCCTCACACCACACACTGCCTGCTGTGAAAGATCACTTTCCAGAAGATTATCAGCTGTCAATTTCAATGGAATCTTTCCCTTAAATCTTTGGTGATGTCTGCCTGTGCAACCAAAATGAGCCAAAGATTTGACTGCCAATATGAAGCTTAAGTATTCTGGGGTTTTTATTTATTTCTTTTGATCAAGCTATGTTTATCTGGAGATTTATAAACGTATCCCTTTGAGACAAACTGACAGGCTACCAAAACAAGGTTGGTTGATGAGGTAACTTTAAAAAAAAAAAAAAAAAAAAAAAGAAACTTGGCAGTCAACCAAAGGAAACTCGCCTGACAGCTTGTCTGAATTGCTCCTGGATTTCCTGCCTATTTACAAGAGGCAATTTGAGAAACTAAGACCTTTGGAGCAAAGCCCTGCATTAACAATGAATGGTAATAGGAAATCATTCTGAACCACAATAAACTCCGCTATGAGGCTTGGTTATAGGAAGAAGCAATGAAGGAAAAAACCCGCCTAAAACCCCCAAGGTTTACACCGTCATCACGCTTTTGCATGATTTCAGATCCTTAGGCTTGGACTCCTGTGCAGAACTGCCCCCTCCCCCACTCGATCCACCACGGAAGGCAGCACCACTCATCTGCCATACAAATGTAAATTTGCTGTCGACAAGGGTGGAGGAAATGGTTCACTCAGCTACAGCCCAACTGCTCTCATCCTGTACCATAGACGGTATATGCAGAAGAGACACAAGCTTCCAGACAGAAGTAAGATCCTTGGCTGAAGCCCCCTGGAAAGCTAACATCTTTGGAAAGGAATCTTCAACTAAACTTTAATATTTACATAAGATGTTATACTCACTATGTAAACGTTCTTGTTCTGGAGTTAAACTGGCATTAGAACAAAATGGAAACTAGCTGCTCTGATGTTACATTTCAAATACAGTTCCTATTTTAAAATGAAACATTTCACGATTGGTGGAGAAGTTATCACTGCAAATTTGAGCGTTAGGAAATGGAATTCCTGTTCAGTAAGTGCAATGACACAGCCAACATCAGGGCTCCTTTACTAGATTCTATCACAGCCCTCATGCTTTACAGACATGGACTTCAACATCACCGATGAATACCTTTAATCAGGATATGAAAGAACCAAAGCTCAAGGACCCAACACCAATTCTTGTCCCATTTTGCCAGTAAAAGCTATTCACATTTACTGAAAAGTTCATAGAAACAACAAAACTGGGAGTTTTAAGAATCTCATAGAAAAGACACTGTGAAGCCACACACAGAAACTGGTTCTACAAAAGCTACAAAATATGGATGGATTGCCCATCGAATGCAAGGTATATGAAAGCAACCTCTTTCCATAAAAGCAGCAGGTAAAAGCAGTATGAAATGTCTGGATTTCACATTAAACAGAAAAACACGTCAATCACAGTTCCTGCAAATTATAATTACATCTTACTACAAATTCAATTCATGCACACAATCATTTCCATGCCGTTACAACACAGCCATGTCCAGCAACAACCACTGGATAAGAACAGATGTGCTTGGTTACGTATTTACAGCACGTGCCGTTTAGAGAGTTCAGACCTGTGGCCAAATTACTCAGACAACACCGAGCTTCAAAGTTGAAATCTTTCTGGGGAAGAAAAAAAAAGAAAAGAAATCTAAGCTCCCCAGTATGAAGTTAAAATACAAGATTCACTTGTCATTTGAATTGTCATCTTGGCTTTTGTCTCAAGAACTGACAGGAAATATCAATGTGTTAATTGAAACAAGCACTATGCAATCCCCAGGACATCTTTAGCATATGTTTCCTTATAAGAACTGAAGAGCTTTCTTGAATTTTTCAACTAGAACCTAAGGTTTCCATTTTCAAGCTAAAAATGCAAACAAAAATGTTGCACATTTACACAAATATGTATTTTCTCAGCAGTATCTTCCCACTAGACAATATTGTATCTGTTTTATGATCCCAAAAAAGAAAGTGGAAGCATGGCAACAGTTGCATAAAAGCACTGAAAAAACCTTTAAAGCTGTATTTCTCTTCACAATTCAAGAGGCTAGAAAATAAATCAAATTAGAAACCTAGCTCCATGATGGAACATTCTTAAAGATGAAGGAGAATGAGCTAGTGGATGTAACAAGGCAAAGCTCAATACTCAAAGCTATCATAATTTAAAATTAGACATAATTATCCTTAACAAAACCAGGCACTGTGGAAAGGGGCTTTGGAACAGCTGCTCCTCTTCAATTTAAATGCTCATTTGTTTTACATTGACCTAGAAATCAGTATCCTCCTAACCAAAAGCCAATTAGATAACAGTCTCTCTTTCAAGCTTGTAGAATACTTTTTTTTCTTTTTTCTTTTTTTAATGTCTTAAGTCCTGAAAAGCAAAGAAATCAAATGCAGATGATGCCAAAAGCGCGCTTTGCACTCACAGCCAAATCTGAGGGTTCCTCTTCTCCCTGCTTTCTGGATTTACAGCCCAGGGAAGCCCCTTGTCACTTCCCTGCGCTAACATTTCAGTGCAGCTCAGGGTGGGGCAACCACAGAACGCTGCAAAAAAAGGCACATGGAAATATCTTCCATTAGCTGCATCAGCTTTCCGGCATTCCCTCTAGCAAACTGAGGGCAAGCATTACAAGAAGTGTTTACAAAGCTGTCCTTCCAACACTGCCCAAAGTCAGGTCACTAACATCAATGTTTTTAGAGACAGAAGGATATAAAATTCTTTCAATACTTACGAGTTGCTTCTCAAGCAGCAGAATTAAGAACACCAGGTTTCCTGCAGGCTCCATTTTGTTTTTTGTTACCTTGCTTCCTCCCATGCCCTTTCAGATGCAAGGTCAGCTCTCCAACTTCACCTGCACGCTCTGGGCCAGCACATCCCCAGCTGACCGCAGGGCCGCGCGCTCTGTGACATTTGCGTCAGCCAGCGCTGTCAAACCACAACAGGCAGAACCACAAAACTCAGAGAGAATGCACGGAGGTGGCTCCTACTCTGCTCCAATTCTTATGAAATTGCAATCGCAATTATTTTTGACATTTCTTCCCCTCCTTAAGCCTGGCTAAAAACGGCCAGCGGCTTGCAAGTTACCAGGAAAGAAAGAACAATTGCTTAAACTTTGGTTTCCACTGCTCAATGTTTCTTGCAGCCGTGACCACGCGCACCACTGGCTTCAGGGAAATTTGTAAGCAATGCCAAAGCGTGCCATGTGCACCCACAGAGCTGTTCCGGCTCTAATGAGACAAAATGATGGTGAGAGGCAGTTTGATTACAACCAAATACAAAGCCGTAACACTGCCTGGTCTTCTGAGTCTCGGCATCATCACTAGAGGAAATTCTTCCTGTGAAAGCGGAGTCTTTTTCATACACATCAACAAAAGCAGCTTCTCAGAAAGCTGGTAACATACTGAGTCTGACAGGATACAGGACAAGGTTATGATAGCAAAAAAATAAACTAAAAAACAGAATTCAATTCTACCAAAACATTAGGTCTTCACAGAAGAAAACAGGCCATCACCAATGGCAATCCACAGTGATATGCCGAAAAATCATCTGCTAAGGCAAAAGGCTTAATATTGAAAGGAATCTTCTGGAGTTGCCAACATCGTCAAGTAAGAAAACACCATATTGGCAGAATGATCTCATATCAAATGCAAATCTTCACAGTCACGTGGAATCGAGGGAGACACTTTCCAAAAGAGGCAATGAAGCTGAAGAAGAAGGTTTCCATCTGAAGTCAATGAGGTATAACACAACTGAACAGAAGCTAAGACGGAAGGATGCAACAACAACAGCATGGTTCTAAATAAACCACAAAGCTCTCTGACATCAGCATCAGTCTATTGTAGAAGTCTGCTCTGTTTTGTGCCAGCTGGAGAAGCCTCACTCCTGAATTCCCCACACTAGCAGCCCACTTTCCCTCTTTTTACCACCTGTAATGCTCCTGCAACAAGCAGCACAAGGGAAATGTCTAAAAAAGCCCATTCCTGCCCTGCCAAGCAAGAGTTAAGCAGAAAGCAGATTATCCAGGAGGTTTCAGCAAAGCCCATACGATGTCAATCCCAGGCAAAATAATTATTTTAATCCCGTATCAACATTTCCAATTAAAGCACAAAAGTAGAAGTAACATCAGTTGTTGAGGTTGTTATGGAAAATAAGGTTCCAAATACATCACTGCAATTTCTGAGAAGAGTTCTTAGGTGCTTTTGGATGGTGTCTGTGTGTGTTAAAATACTGCCTCTGCTGCTGCTAACTCCATTAAAAAAAAAAATCTCTGTGAAACAGCAAAACTGTCTGATTAAGAACCAGTCATTCCATTGGATTTTAAAAAGTAGCTGTCAGAAGATGAATCACTACTGAATAGGACCATTTTGTGTCAAGAGAACAGTCATGCATATAAGATTATTCAGCATTTTAATTGATGACCTAGAAATAAATATAAAACCACTGATGACAAACTTACTGTAAGAGCAAAATATAAACTGTGAGATCAGCACTGTCAGGGCTATGTGAATGACTGTAAGGCTGCTCTATTCACATTTTGTTTACCACAACCCAGTGGTTACACTGCTAAGAACTGGGAGTCAGGCAACTGCAGCACAAAGAGAACAGCCACACGGCCGATTCCACAGATCTCTTCTGGGTCTCCTTTTCTGCTTTTGGAAATACCAGTACTGCCTTTGCCAGTTTTCGGTTCTTGTCTACTGAAATTATGTTAAACAATAGGTTACACAGCACAATTAGTAGTTTACATTTCACTCCTGAATTGTTTTTAAAGCTGTGTCAACCTCCTTTATCCTGTTAGTAACCACTTTCCCTTTAACCATTCTTAACTCTCATTTGCAGGTGGGAAGGAGGAACTCAGCATTTCTGTGTCTCTAACAGGAGATCCTTAACTCGGTTCCCTGGGGACTATAGAGATGCAGGTCTCTGCTGAGGTTCCTTGCTCCCCAACAATGCTTTTTCATCCTAAACCAGGTTGCTTACTCGAATTTGAATGAAACTTCAGTGTGGTCTTTTTTTGTGTGTGTTTTTAATTTGCTTATAAGCTCTTCCTGCATATATTTTAGCTGCTACTAAAAGCTGGATTTTTGACTTACATTTTGAGCTAGAACTGAGCACAGCTAAGACTGAAAGCAATGTTGCCAGTGTCTCAAAGTCTACGTATAAGTAACTGAAAACTGCCACTAATTTCATTCTACAGAGGCTGAGCTTCCTCAGCACACTGCAGTCAGCATCACTTCCCCTGGTCCCCAGTGGGCAACACAGACCCCAGGTTACTGCTACTTAATTGGATCCAGCTGAGGTCAGAGGGCTCCCTAAACATGCAGCAGCACTCAGCCACAATCCCAACATGCTTAGCCTTCCTCACATATTTTTTTTTCTTTCTGAAGACAAAATGCTAGAACACAAGAACTAGCTGTAAACGAGACAGCCAGAATTAGGTCAGAATTCAAGCATTTTATATGATTAAAGTAATTATCTGAAAAACATAGCAAACAAATTAGTTATACCTGTGGTTGGTGGATAATATTATACACTTCTCACTACGTTGGACAGAGGGATTCAGCAGAAAATGCCAGCTTCTAACAAAAAGGGCGAGCTCAATTATGCAGCTTGGATGAAATGGAGTTTAATAGAACTTCATCCATTTTAGTTAGCACAAAATGGAGTTTAACCAACCTTTCACTACATGCTCCAGAATGTGAAATTGCAACCACCTACTTTTAAACCTCAGGAACCTGCTAGGGAAGTTTCCTGATGTGCAAAGAAAAGCAAAGCTAAAAAAATTACTTAAGGTTGCCTACAGCCATTCTCAGATGGAGATTCCATATAACACAAGCAAAGCCTGACATACAAGACGCGTCGATAGTAGGACTAAAAAGGAAATCAGAGAGCAGATAGAAGGGTGTGCATCATTAATGCAGTGGTTAATTAAAGAAGACAGGCACCACAATACTTCACTACAAGTTGTAGTAATTTTAAGAGAAAGCCAGGAACAAGAGCAGTTTCACTTTTAGGTAAAACCGACCAGAGGAACTCAGCAGCCAGAACGATTACAGAAATCCACAACCTCATTGTGGAGCTGATTTTAATGCCCAAATACCCTTCCAATTAAGTAGATTTTAATCTATTCTTGACACTTTATGGGGGAAGTTGGTACACAGATCTGTCTGACAACAACCCACATGGAACAAGATCCTTCAATCTTCTCAGTGCCTCATGTACACAAAGTTCTGCTGCCATTTTCTTTTTAAAACTAACCCAAATGTAACTGGCTGCCAGATAATCTTTAGCACAAAAGAAGAGAAACATTCTATTACCTTTGCTAGACTGTCTTCCTGGAATGAAGCTGGTGTTTAAATGACCAATGCTTTGCTTGTAAATGTTACCTGATATTTCTACACACTCACATCAGCCATGAGATCTGATTTTCCTCCTATTCTATGTCTGGCATAAGTCAAACATTTCTCAGTCTGCAACAACTTCAGCACAGTATGTAAACTGCATCAAGAAAATAAATATGTCAGCAGACAAATCATCCACTAGAAAATAAGATGTCATTGGAAAGTACATTATTTTAAACAGCTTCCTGTTCAAACAGGATTGATGCTGATGCCTAATCAATATGATCTGACAATGCTGGCATGGTACTTCTCCTCTCTGTTCAGATGCACCTGAACTGATACACACTCATATGAACTGTTTCTTTTAAGAACATTCAGTTTATTTTGCTAAACTTCTTTATTTCATTAGCCTGCTTTGTTCTAATTAGATACATCACTTCTAAAGGAAATCTTAGATATGTTTTCAACTCAGAACACTATTTTTACTTGATTTTGAAAGCCACATGTTTTGAGTGAATTAAAACAACAAAATTGCCCTAAAACAACCAGTTATGTAATTTTATATTGCAAACTGTCATTTGAGCAGAATCAAAGAGCTTATGGGTCGAAAGCTCATGATTCAGAACACTGTTCATTTATAGCAAGGAGATACTACAGAAACAGACGTTGCATGAGACCCAGTTACTGTGGGATAAAAAAAGCCAGATGCAAATTTTAAGCAAAAACTGTGATACAAGATACAACACTATAGCTTTTACCTGAACATTTCCAGATTAGCTGATGACAGCACAAAGAAGCTAGAGTGAAAAAGCACTAAGGAGGTCACAGCAGAAGCAAACTGGCGCACAAAGCACTTTGAATTCACAGCTCTTCTAGTTACTCTTGCATGGAGAGAATGGATTTTCACTGTGGGGAGTTTTGTTCCTGCTCTCTGGAGACAGGGGAAGGAATGGGAAAAACAAAACCAAGAGCTTTTAGAAGAACACAGTAGGAGGACCTCAGCACAGGCAGGAGTCCTACACGGGTTCTAGCTCACACCACACACAGCACAGTATGCAGAGCTGCAAACTGGCAGCCAAGGCCGACAGCACTGATGAAATGAGAGCAGAACGCCTGACCTTTGTCTTCAACCTTTGGATTCTTGACACAACACTAAACACACCATACACTTTCCTTGGCAATGCTCCTCACGTAAATTAGTTCTATTATCAATATTTGGAAGATCCAAGATGCGAATTGTCCAGAAGCACCTCCACAGTTAGCTATCTGTAACAAACAGGTAATGATGCCTCTTCTAAAAGGCAATGTGGAACCTGTGGTGTGTGCTACAACCAGATCTGTGCAAACAAATCCTCCAGCACTGCTCTTTGTTACAGGGACCCAAATACCTCTACTTTTGAGCTGAACCCACCTTAGGCTTGAAGTCGCACATTTTATTTAAAATCCAAGGCAGAGAATTTTAATTTCAAGCTTCACACAATGATTTATTTTCATGGACAAATTGTGCAACTCTGCAACAAGAGTTCATCATCTGACTACTTTTTACTGCTGCTGTACTACATTAGCACATTAAAATAATGAAGTTCAAACATTCATATCTTCAAGTGGGGCTCTGTGGCTTCAAGCAGCTGAAGAACAAATGCTGCCATTAACCCAGACCTTACCCCTCCAACAGGCACCAACTATATTAACAATGTTACTCAATCATGAGGTCATTGTGAGAACGTGCGAGTCTCAGCGGATTCCATTACAAAGCAAAATTGGGAGATTTTAAGAGGATATTATTTAAGATACAAAATTAAAACCTCTCATTAAGTTATCTCCACAGCTCATTTAATTTACTGGGCTCAAGAATTTTTTAAAGGTTATTTTAGGTTAATTACATTTTACATTCCTTTATGACAGATCTGGAACTCAGTACTTTTTCAACCCTCTGTTATAAACATTTTCCCCTTGCCAGTAACTTAAAGTAACTTAAAGTAACTCTGGCACACACTGTTGCATACCAGCAATACCATCTCAACACGACACCATTTTACATTCATGATGTACACAGAATCTCTTTTTATTTTTACCCCCAATGGAAACTTGGTCTCTGCAATAAATAACAAAAGCAAGAAGCACCTCTATCAGTCATTCCACATTATTTGCTGGTCAGGCAGCTCAGGTAGACTGCTTTGTTTCAGACAAAGTGTCAGCCAGCAAAGGGAAGAGCTACAGGTCCTGCCTTCAAATCAAGCTTGCTAGCGTGACAGCTTTCTGCCTGCATGCACATCTTCTCACACAGAAGGACTTTGCAGTTCCCACCTTTGAAGAGTTGAGGCCCACAGAAATGCCCGGATTGGCAACAGCAGTAGAAGACCTGAAAAAGACCGAGGTGTTTCCTGCTTTCAACGACTGATTTCTGAATCTAAGCAATAACTGTAACAGAATCAGAAATGAGTGATGCAGGTACACTACACAGAAAGCCCTGTCCGTTTGAGTTCTCCAAGCATTATTCACCTGAGCTTCATAGGAAGTCTGTGAGCTACAATTTATTCCCAGCGTTACTGACGACCAAATGATTTAAGCTCCCTGTATCCTAGGTTATCAAAGGTCAGGTATCAGAACAGTTGCATAAGTCTCAGACTTTGGTGCCCTGCTTCAGTTGCAAGGCCAAACCAACCTCTGCCAAGAGATATCACCTCTTCTCCTCCAGTAATTACAAGGCAGACAGGGCTGCAGATCAACTCTTGGGCAAGATTCCGAACTACAGCTGGGCAGAGGTGAGGCAGAGAAACAACCACACTCCATGCTCCTCAAAGCAGTCAGATGAGCCCTCACTGTGCTTCTGGAGCTGGAACTGTTTGCTTGGGACAGCACTGCACGCCCTGGAGAAACTAAAATAAGACACTGGAGCAAAACACGCTGAACAAAAAAGTGGCAGCCAAACACAGCAGATTATGCTCCTTTTTACAGCATTTCCAAAGCTTTTTACAGCATTTCCAAAGCTTTTTTTTTTTTTTTTTTTTTTAAGTCAAGGACTGAGGGGGCTTTTATCAACATCTTCAAGCTCAAAACCATTTGCATTACTGGAACGAAGCACTTTGAAACTCAGACAACCAAACTATTGCATGCTTGAAGACAGACCCTCCTATCCCCTACCACACCCTAGGAAACAGTTACCAGACAGAAAAGGTAGCTATATTAAAACACTAAATGCAGACAGCTCACTCACACTCTTTCCATAGCAATATCTACTTAAAACAAAAACAAAAAAATCACCAAAATACACGAAGCTACTTCAGAATATTTTAAATTTGAGATTCTTGCTGCTTGCACTGCTATGTTCTTGCGTAAAGGTCAGAAAGAATCACCTAACACTTCTGGAACAAGGCACCATTCCAGTGACAAGTATATTCAAAATGGTCTGAATTACTCCCTGTATTTTGTCTCAAGCCCCCCAGAGCTCTGCAAACAACAAAGCTCATTTTCCACACACGCTACAGCAGTTTCTCACTTCACACCTACAATAGCGCTGCTGTCAGGAGCGGAACTGGCTGCGTGTGCCAAAAATCAATTCAACATATTCATAGACAAAAAGTAACACACAGCATCTGAAGATAATGAGAACTGCAATCATTCAAACTGACAGTCCAGTGCCTAACAATTATCACAAGGCAAGTTTTATGAATTCATAGTTTCCTATGATGCCAAGCCTCAGGTTACACAGAAGAGCGTTCAAATTTTTCTTTTGAGTATGAAGATCTCCTTTGAGCCAATGAGTTCACTCCAAAATGAAATTCACTTAACAGAAAGGAGTAAAAAATAAAAAAAGCTGACCTGAAAAGACTGCAGTTTGTTCACAGTGAGATGTGTGCACTGTACATTAAGTATAACTTTGGGTCAGAATTTATCGCAATTATTTGCTGTCTTTCACTCAGATCACATGAGTTCTTTAGAATGACATTTACTGGTGAAAAACCTATCAGGATTATCAGTTCTGAATGCCACTGTGAAGCACACGTTCCTGAATTGGTCATGAAAATATGCAGAATTATAGCAGATACGCGCTTTAGTTTTCCCACCAGGGCTGCCTTAAAGCTGTGACAAAGATAAATCTCCGCAAGCATTCTAAGCGCTGCCCAGTGCTCTGAATTCTTAAGTATGTTCAAAAAAGCTCTTCTGCAATTTGCTCGTAGTATTGTCTGCTCCTCTGCAAAGTCCTCACTCTTCACTGCTCTGCATTGTCAGATTCAAGTTTCTTGTCCTCACTTTGAGTCTTACCATTCAGTTCATCACAACACGTTCAACCCCTCCCTAGCTGGAACTTCCTCCCCACTTCTCCCTCAAATCCAGTTCCTTCAAACCAAGAAACAAGCTTAGACATTGCTTTAGTTCCTCAAGCAACACTTACCTTCTATCTCACCTCCTCACAGCCACATCTGCCAACATTTACAAAACTTACCCTCTCTCAATTACTCATCAGAGACTTCATAGTGTAAGCAAATGCAAATTTTTCATTAATATCCATAAACTTAGTCTTAACATGACCTTAATTTGGAAACCCACTTACTTCCAATCTCACATTTTTACATTTTCCCCCTCAACTACTATTTTAAAATGCAATTTCCATGAATTCACAAAGTAATGAAAATATCCATGCATTCATATAACCATGGGTTTCTGCTATCTTCTACTTTGTCAACAATATAAAACTTAAATCCCACTTCTGCAATCAAGTGTTGAAAGTTCTTTACTCCTTAGATCAAGTATGAAGTCTTCATGAGCTGTAAACCTGAATGAGCATTTTTCATTCACAAGTTTCTCAAATGTGTTCTGCAAGAATTTTCTTTCGAAACAGTATAAAAAGATGGAACTTCACATCACATTGCACTTTGCCAGGATTTATCAGTTGCTAGCCTTTATGGTGATATTGCACCAACAGGAGCTACAGTACACTGGAAAACAGCTATTGCACTTCTTTAGATAACAATGATGTCATTTTGTGCTGAAAAATGCAGCTCACCGTGATGAGATGGAACCTCCAGCACTTCAGCACCACCTAGCAGTTCACACGCCAAAACACAGCCTGGCAATGCAGATTCTGACCCAAAAAATGCACAAAAAACAATGACTTACGTAACCACAAAATAAAAACATCTTGTCTTGTTCTTACCTGTCCCAACCACCAATTTTCTGGTAACAGAAAAACAACACTGCAAGCCATGGTATTTTGAAATACAAAACTAATTCATACTCCAGCCAAAAAATATATATACAGAAAAGCCAGATTACTAGCAAGAAGTTACTGCTGAACACAATCCCATGAATAACATTGCAGTGCTTCAGTATCACTAACACCAGCATCTCTAAGAACATTTTAGCAATAGTTTCTTAAATCTTGGGGTTTAATTTCTTTTATTTGCCACATGCCCACCAGCAGATGGCAGAACAGGACTAAAAAAACCTCACGAGGCTTTACAGATATTAACAATTGGTTTCAGTCTTAAAATGAATTTAATGGGAATTATCTAAAACACCTTAAAGGAGTTAAAAAAAAAAAAATCTAGAAAATCAACATTGACTATTCTCTCCTCCATCTACTGGGCTTACCTCATCTTGGACACCAACGTTAACATGCCATGGGGCGAAGTCCCAGTTACCTCACTGCCAGCAGAACTCCTCACTGCCCTGAGGACCACTTGGCCCCTTCCACTGAGTACTGCCAAATCCACAAGGCTTTCAGTAAGTGAGCCTTCAGAACAGACACAGCTGAGCAGGGAGCATCACAGGCTCAGTGGTATTCAACACAGGAAGTTCTCTGGTGTAACATCAAGTCCTTGCATGTGAGACTTTCTGTCCTCCAGATCCAAAATCCGAGAGGCTTTTATTTTGATAAATTACTCCTTAACGAACAAAACGGGGGAAGGCAAAACGACACACTACAACAGCACGGAAAACACAACTGCATCATTTTGTTGATCAGTTTCCCTGTTCAAGGGGCACAGGAAACTTCAGTTGTGTGCAGGGAGCAGTTTAGAAAACCACAGTTTGTAAGAGGAGGAGAAAAAGGCCCAACATTTTTCAGGGAAGTATCACATTTTCCAATGACAGGCTTCTCTCAAGTGTTTTCTCATCACCACAGTTGGCAAAAGTAACACGTGTGGTTTCTTATTCTTGGAACATCTCTAAGTTTTCCAAGCACCAGACTGTGAGCAATGCATGAAAGATGTCCCTTCCAACTTGGGATATTCTGTGATTCTATGACTGTAATTCATGGTAGCACACTATCAGATTCCTTCACAAGTGCTTGAGCTGCTCTCTAATAAGATGTTGGTAGGCAAGGGTGCAGAAACCACACGTCAGAAAAGCCTTTCTCACCACAACTGTCAATATCTATTTGACATTAGTGTGGTGCATCAGCTGAGCAGCACATCCAGAGGTGACACACTGCAGCAGGTTGCCCAAGGAGGCTGTGGATGCCCCATCCTGGAGGCCTTCAAGGCCAGGCTGGATGTGGCTCTGAGCAGCCTGGCCTGGTGGCTGGTGACCCTGCCTATGGCAGGGGGTTGAAACTAGATGATCGTTGTGGTCCTTTTCAACCCAGGCCATTCTACAATTCCATGATCTTCAACATATAAAGGAAAGGAAACCCACCCTTTGTCCATCCACACAACACATACACACCCCAACTCTGGAATATTAATACCTTACGGCATTGAAATAAACTGCTTTTGGCAAAAGCCATTCATTCAGTTTTGTTAAAGTAAGTGTTTGCAATAAAGACCCTCCCCATCTGTCCTCATAGTACTGTCCTCTCAAACTTTATCCTTTCTGAAATCAGTAGATATTGATGCTTTTTATGCTTTTCTTCATAAGGGAATGCATCCTTATTTCCAATGATTCTCTGTCAACCTAAGCATAGGCCAAGTTCTAACTCCTTTCAAGGCACAATGTCTTCAAGCCAAAATTTCAGACAAATGAATCCCAAACTATTTTCCACATTATCTGTTTCATATATACACACTTTATACACATTTTCCCACCCATCACCATTCTTCCGTTTGGTTTTTACTGCATCTGGGTCTTGAGAGCAGACAATGCCCAAGAATTCTCTCCCTCCCTCCATTTACTTCCTTGGATATCTCAGGGATTTAAAAGTCTTAAATATGGAATAAAAATCACAGGATGTTCCCCACCAAATGTCATTCTACTACAATGAGAGCCATCTGTCTTACAGTAGTGATGAGCTTTGAAGGTCATCCTCCAAAATCCTCACCCACATACTTACAAGGCACAGAGAAACGTTCATCATCTGTCACTCCACAGCACCAATGCTCAGCATTCGGTCTCTGCAGGCTTCCTTCAATCAAGAATCAACTATGCTATGCAGACACATTGATCCAGACCATCACACATGCAAAGAGCTGAAAGATTCTAACAGTAAGTTGTGCTTACAAAATTTAGCATGTTAAAATGCGATTTCCAGTTCTTGAGCTGTTGCTAATAAGTAATCCAGCTACCACTCTTGTTTCTGAAGTTGCAAACTATTTCCATAGCTACTATCTTTAATTCATTGTTCCACTTTGCAAATACTTTAAATTTGAAGAAAATGCAATTTAAACACAGCAAACAATGCATAGGATTATTAGTGCTTGGAAGAAAAAACAAAAAATGCTACTGAGTGCCAGCAAAGCCATTTAGCAAAGGAAAACTGATATCTACAGGGCTATGAAGTGGGGACGCAACGCACACAGCTTTGAGCACTGTGCATTCCCAGTACCACACTCCCAGTTTCTCCCTAGCATCCATCTATTGTATTAGTAACAAATAATAAGAGAATTAAATGCTTCAACAATCAGGGCTGGCACATTAAAATGACACTGCATTACTGAACCTATTCATCTCCTAATAGAGCTATTCTTCTAAGAAGATTAATTATACTGGCAAGAAACCTTTTGCTGTTCTAATTTGTGAAACATACTTCAATACCACAAGCATATTAAAAGAGCTGCAAACATACAAGCAGCACCAAAATCCCAGGACTCGCTGCATTTAATTAGGAGTTCATCTTATGATCAGCTCTTTATTCATTGCTTCAGAAGCCTATTCCATACAAAAAAAATTCGAGGCTTAATTAACTACAACTGTAATTAACATACAGCCCACCATAAAGTATACAGAACTAGGAAAATGGCTGCAGACTTCAGTTCCTAGCAATAACACAGAGGGACAAACACTGGATTTATAGCTGAATTTGTCTGCTTTCATTAGATTATTATTTTAAAATAAATCATGGACACTGCGTATCATATCAGAGCATTTGATGGACAGCACAAACTCTGCCATGGCAAACTGAGAATACAACTTACTAATATGCAGCATTCAATGCAAACACATCTGCAGCTCACTGAGTTGTGCAGAGCTGTTAAACAACAACGTACTGCTCCAAATTGTACAAATGAGAACAGAGCTTTGTTTTAAAGCACAGCTATTTTCATTAACTTGAGCTATAAAGCTTCAAGGCATTTGCCTACCACTAGAGAACAAGTCTGTGCTTTAATGCGTTGTTTTTTTCATCCTTAAGTCCCCATCAGACAAATACTTCGATGTTCGTGTGAGAATTTGTATTTTCTATTCGTACAGTGCAATAAGGACCACTGCTAAGAACAGATATTTGAGGCAGACTGATAGAACAGTACCTACTGACGGGCACCAAACTAAAACGTAATACAACTAAATCAAATCAGCACAGTAGCTCATCTAAAAAAGCTAAGTGCTAATATGTCACTGTAAAATCAAAATTAGTTTTAAGCAACACAAATGCATGGCTTTTTTAATTGTAAAGATTTAAGTTTCTTTTCAAACCCACAGCAGTACCAAACTGCCTAGGATTCCCCCCAAAAGTTTGAGGGGTCACAGTCTTAGGGCTAAATATGAGGTACACCCTTTTACTTAAGGAATCATTGCTTCTCAACAGTCTTACAGAATAAGAGATGTTTACCAAATTACTTACACAGCCCTGGAAGGCAGTGCAACTGACAGACCACTTCTTCATTTCAGTAACACTTGTTAAACAGACAAGGCATGGAAATTCAACAGAAAAAGCTTCTAGCTTTGCTTTACATTTACTGTTTATCAACACCTCATGTTGCATATATGACTGCTCACAAGAAGCTGACGGATGCCTTTTCCTATTCCTGTGCTTTTCTTCTCACACTTCAGAATGTAAAATAATTAGAGGAAATAAGGAACATCTGAAAACAAAAGTTATGTTGCTTTTGGTTTGCAGCAAAATCATGACTACAACCCGTTGAATTTCCTTCCCACACAGAATGCTCTGCTCTTAGAGAATGCTAATTGAACAGACGTAGCTTTCTTCAGCATTCTTCATTTCTACCAAACGCCTTTGACAGAAACCATGCAGCAAAGCAGATGTCAGCTCCAGATCTCCCATTCCATGGACAGTTATCCCTTGCAGCTTCAGCCCCCTAGCTGCTCTCCAGGGGAATAAATCAAGGCAGCTACTCAGAAAGCTGTTTCCCAATTAAAGCTGTTTTAAACGGTCAGGTTCTCATGCTCCCATCTCTCTTTCAGGAATCAGCTTAAGAAGCATCAAGAAGGAGATTCCTCACAAAGAAGTTGTTCTTCACACATACATTTTTTCCCTTTCCAGCTTTTTGTCAAAAAAAAAAAAAAAAAGTGAATACACTCTCTCTAATTCACCTCCAACCTAAAAAAGCGTACGTAACATGAATGAGACAGTCATTCATAAAGAGAGGGAGGTAAACGAACCAAAGCACGGGATCACACTACTTTTGATTTACAACACAAAATCATCAAGTCTACGCAGCCTTACTCACCAGACCAGCAGTAAGTGAAGGAGCAGACTGTCCCAGAGACTGGTTTCTCATGCGGACCAGGTTAGAGGTGTCTCCAGGCGGCTGCCAGATCGTCTGTCCCACTCCACTGTGGACACTATTCGATAAGGGAAGCAGCTGCTTTCCTTTAGAAACAAAAGCAAAATACCATCAACTTGCTCTCAAAAAAATTTCCAATTCCACGATACAATGCAGAAAGCAAATACTGCATGTGGAAAACAATCAGTAAATAGAAAATGGATTCAAAGTTTCAATAAGCTAGAACTCGTAAAACAACGTTACCTGTGAGCTCATTACCTCTGCTAGTATTTTTTTTTTAATAGCTTACTTTCATTGTTAGGCAATTGGCAAATTCAAAACCTTTTAGAAACAGACTTCTATCTTTTATGCCTTTCTATACCTCACGCAGCTTAAAAAGGAAACATCATTTGCTGCCAGTTCAACATTTTGCTGCCCTATAGAGAGAATGCTCACACTGCAAAGTCCTTTAAATGCAACTTTAAAAAAATCTGAAGACAATATATTCATAATTTAAAATATTACCTCTCCTAGATAACCTAGCCAACCAGACAACCCTGCTTTCCCCACCACTGCAACATTCAGCAGCAGATTTCATTCAGCTGTGAACAGAAATCAGTGTATATTTAATCACTGTTTCATTCTGGATCAGGGATCAATATTTTCTAACAGAAAATTCATCGGTCAGCAGCATCACATCATCCCAAAAGCAAAACATTCTGTCACCTTCCCAAGCCTCCTTTACATCTGATTAATGTAGATGCTTATCTCCCATGCTGTGCACACAGCAGAAGAGCAGCTCCTATCTCAAGAGGCTCACATCATTGCACCTTGCTGCAGGAAGTACAGGAATCAATTAAAAGGATCTGCTCAGTGTATTTTCTCTAGTCAATATAACTCTGTTTTTAAAAGCAACAAACAGTAAATTTCCAGAACAAGAGAGAAGCAAAGTCAAAGTCCTGACTGCACCAAGCCTGAAGTGTCCTCTTACATGCAGTGTTATTCACAATAGGAAGACAGAGACTAGTGGTTAAAACACAAGTGAAAAAAGTATTTATATTGGGTTTCCATTCTTAGCTTCCAAATGACTTCCTCTGTAACTCTGGTCAGTCAGACTCTGCTTCAGTTTTACAGTCTGCAAAATTTTCCTTAAAATTAAGATTGGCAGACTAAATTAATTTCTATTTGCACAGCCCAGAGATGAAACGCGGGCTGTTGATGGTACACTACCTTAGACATCATCTCCCACACTAAAACAATGCATGACATTTTAGAGGCACTTATTCACACAGGGGAAAAAGACAGACTGATTCCCCACCCCTCCCTCCCAGGCCCGGTGAACAGGGCTGCATCTGACAGATGATCACATGCTCAGGTTCTCCGGGAGGAATCGCAGGGGGCTGTAAGGCATTTGCTGCACTCAGTAGCAGGAAGAAGCCTCCATCTTTAATCACACGTACTGCACAAACCCCCCTTTGCAGCAGGCTATTTTTCTGCAAATACTTCACCTGGCCTTAGGATTAAATACAAAGTATTACATTCATTAATTAAAGCTGCTACAATATTTGCAGAACTCAGTGTGGTTATCCACAATTCCATGTGGGGGGTGTGATTTTTCTGTTGTAATTTTGTTTACGTTATTTTTCTGTAAGAACTACAAGCAATGCACCAAGTACACATTAATGGAATGAATCACGGGGAGAGAGATGAAAAGCCCCAATGCCAGTTAGCAGACACAGCTTATTGGTACCTCACTCTCAGTCCCATTCAAAGCTGCTTACAGCTGCAGACGTGGTTTGTATGGCTTGCTCATTTTCAAGACTACATGTAAATACAACACCTACTGTTGTCTGCAGAGCTCTAGAACTACAGAAACACACATTGCTGTATTTATCTCAGTAAAGCACTAGCAAAGATACTACAGCAATTCTAGGCACGGAATTACCTAACTATTCAAAATGCTGGTGCACGAGAACTAGATTAACCTTTAATTCTCTGTAAGACACAGCTGTCAATATTCCCTTTTAGTTCCACAAAGCAGCTAGCATTTAAACAAAACAGAACCTTTTCCAGGAAATCAAGGAGCCACCAACTGCACAGCCTGAATTCAAGACAACAGATCTCCACTGAGAGGCAAACTGAACCATGCAGTTTGCATGCACAATCTTCTGTCATCTACAGTCACTATTATTTCTCTGAAATCTGTTTCTCTCATTGAAGTAGAATTGTTTTCACGATGGAGTTTGATGCTAAAGCCTTTTCCTACCATGCCTCAAATCCTATATATGTTCCCAACCTGCATTTAAAATATCTGTCTAAACATGGCAACACTGAGAACTACTGCTGATAGGTGGACAGTGGGACTGGATGATCTTGTAGGTCTTTTCCTCCAACTCGGTGATTCTATGATCTACACTTCATCTACCCAATGGAGTCAAAATAACTCTGAGGGAGCTCTTTCCTCCCTCCTGTATCAGGTTATAGCGGACTGAAAAGTCACTAAGATGCAGCAACAAGTTATGGAAGACGTTACAATTTCAGACTGAAGATTTACAGAGCATTATATCCAAACAGAAGAATACCCTCCTCATTTTCCCATTTCCTCCTGTTTGCTTTCCCTGGCATACTTCTGTTCAAGAGAAAAAAAAAAAGACCACTACTATCTTCAGCCATTGTACTCAGCCAACAGTTACGTAGTTTAACCTCAAACATCAGTGTGTTTATCTTTTTCCAGGTAAAGGAAGGAGAGAATAAGACTGGTTGTATTTTCAATTGTTTAAGTCAAGCCCACGCTGCTGCCAAAATGAAATGTTCGCTTTCTTCCTCTTCCCCTCCCACCTGAGAGTTTCCAGCACTTCTCATTCTTGCTCTAACATGCAAATACTCAAACAGTGAGCCGAATTAGAGAGGAAACGTGCTGAAAGTTAACTGCACGGAACAACAGCATATTTAGGCAGATCAGCCATTTCATTCTAGACTGACCACGCAGCTCTTTATGGTCTCATGCCAACATCACAGACTTTAATACAAGCTTTAAACTATTGTGAAATCTTCTCCCGTCCTGTGCATTAAGACTTTCAGAAAGAAAACTACTGAAATGCTGCTCTCCATTTTTTGACTCATTACCAGATTATGCTCATTGTGTGGTTCTACAGTAGAAACGAACTAAATTCTCTGACAGAACTGACAATTATGTTTAGAAGAGAAATCTTTACACAAACTGAAAAACTATCTTGGTTTTTCAAGCAGCATTCCTGTATTGAATCACAAATGTTTGCTTTAGAACACTTGGATTTAAAAAAAAGCCAACAATTTGAGCATGCTATAAAACTCAGGTTCCTCGTAAGAAACAACACAGAAAAGTAGGTAAGTTTACAGTCAGTGGTGACTTTAAAAGAGACAAGAATGTATCACTGTGTTGCCTGAAGCTCCAACTAGTCCTTTAATTTTGCACATCAAGTTTTAGCTTTTAACTTTTCACTCTGGACAACCTACAGAATTTCACTCCAAATCCACTCTTTTCCTCTCTTTTCTAAGGTTTCTTTCTGCATTTTTCTCGTATATAAAATCTTGTATGCCTTCCCAACAAGAAACCATCTCTAGTTTAAAAGAAATAACATAGGAGTATCTCTAAATTCCGATGAATTGTCACGTGGTTCCCACCAATTGCCATACCTGACAAAGAACTTGCCAAACTGCCTCTGCGCAGCTTGCAGTCATCTTGGCTCAGCTGCCGATGGAGCTTAGTTTTCCCAGCAGATGAAAAGATGTCAGGATTGCTGAGCTTCCTGCAGCGTAACGGAGCGGACTCTGTTATTGGTTCCTGTACACAGAAAACAAGAAAAAGGTTGTTAGTGACAGTTCAGGTCTCTCTTCTCTGAAAGGCACTAACTGACTACAAGAGAGACCTGATGTTTACTTAAATGTAAGCCCCCCTCTATGTGTCACCAATCTGTGCAGAACACACATCACAAGAGCCCAGTCAAAAATGGTTCCTGAACAGCTACAGCAATTATTTCCTATTACAGGGTGTAGGAAAAGAGACAAATTCTTTTCACAGCACACAGCAAACCTGCAAGCAAAACAGAAGTAGGGAACAGAAAAGCACTGAACACAACCACAGCTTTTTCCTGCTACATTCAGTGGTTCTGGAGGTGTCACAGTAACTCTCACCAAGTGCCCGAAGAACAACGACGAGCACAGCTATCATGTATGTGCCTGCAGAGATGCACTTGGGCAGCCTCCCTTCTCTGCAGCTGTGCAGTAAGCTCTGCATATCTTAATGGATTCCTCCACTTTATTACAAATGCCTCTCATTAGCTGCTTCGAGCCAAGCTTACCCATACAAAATCTTATCTGAGGCAGAGAATAAGCTGCAAGCAGTTTCCCTACGTGATACATTACTACGTAGCTTAACATAACTTTAAATCGTGTCTTCTAAATTACGTTTAAATAAGAAAAAAAGTCATCTATCATCAGTGGCTGTTAATTAAGATTTGCAGATCGCAGTCAAAAATCTATTTCTGAAGTCATTAATGCAAATCTATTCAGCCTACAATGTTATGCCTCTAACTGTCAAACGCAGACCAGGACTGCACACTCTAAAAACTTCAAGATACTTTCTGGAGAGGGAAAAAAGACCCAAAGCGGCTTTATGTGAAAAAGAAAGTGTGGATTTGAAATTGAATCATTCTTAGCCTTCCCAAACCCCATCTCTTTCTAGCACAACATAACAGTAACCTCACTGTTTGTTTGGGGAACAAGAACACACTGCTCCACGTTTGCTTTAGAGGTGCACGTTTTATAGATTGAGAGCCACTGCCCTAACACCATTTCTTCCTCTGCTTACCATTAGACATTCAGCTGCCACACCGCCTACACCAAATCAAAAATGAGACCTGGTAACAAAGTAATTCAGCTCACTTACCACCAGCTCCTCACCACCTAGCCCTATTCCTATCCTAGCCCTGGTAAACTGCTTGGAAGCTGCTTTAATGTCACCTTACAGCTCCCCACACACCACAGAGTAGACGCTTAATTTCTCATTCAGTTCTGAACCTCCCCACAGAGGCACTGAAGACCCTCATTCCCAGAAGCCAATACTTCTGCATTCACTCTACCACGTGTTTCAGCTGCACTTTGGACTAAGCAAAATGCCTTCAAACTGTGGCCCTTGCAGCCTCCCAGCACACCTCTGAGAGCAACAGAGGCCCAAGGGAGAAAGTCCTTGCTGTCAGAAAGACTATATAATTGCCAAGTATACTAAAGAAAGGGACCCCAGTCACACACTGCAGGTATATACCTCTTAAACTCATCCAGTAATAATTAAAAAAAAAAAATCCAGTGTACTGTTCTCAGTTTTCAAAATGCAGAACTAAAAAGCAGCACTTTCAAACTTCAGTTTCAAAGAGACACGCATAACTTTGTCAGAAAAACAAAGAAGAGGGAAAGTTTCAAGTCCACAATAGTTGTCTTTCATGAGACTGTAATTTATTTCACATATCCATCAAAATGCAGCTCTAGCATTGCAGTTCACAAATGAAGTATAGCAGTATTACAGTAACAGCCCTAATAAAGCCAACGGGGAAAAAAAAACCCACACAAGAAGTGCTCTTCCCATGTCCTTGTCCCAAAGCAAGATGTAATAGGCATGAAGGGCAAAGATCTTAAGCAACATCCCAAATCCATGGTAAGGACAAGTCTTTGCAGTGCTAACGCAGTTTGGTTTCCGTGCTTTCTGGTTACTAAACGGAGCAGTGGCTGAAGCATTCCTTATGTGGCACAAGCTGCCACAATTTTAAGGGCTCTACTTCTACTCTTGAGTTGCAAAAAAGATTTGCAGCTTCAGAAAAATCAGCAAACACCCAACAGAAACACTTTGCTCACAAAGCAAAGTGAAAAGGATTCCTTCAATTTCTTCTCAAAGGCAATAGAAAAAGATGCGTACGAATTTTCTTTGGCCTTGTGGCTCTTGCCAGAAGACAGAAGTCAGGCTTGAGAAGCCCTTTCCATCCTTTAAAGGGCAGGGCTCCAGGTAAGAGCATCACAGTCGTCATTTGCCAGGCTGAGATTATTCCTATCAGTTCTTTCAACAGTACACAAAGATGTTTGTTCACATAACTTGAAGCAGGAAGATACGAAGAAGAGGAAAGGATTTTCTTGAACAGTGAGGAGCCCTGCTTTCTTCACCTCAGACACTGCGCACACTTGAACAGAAACTCAGCACAGCTGTGGCACTGGAAAGGCACACAAATCTGCTGCTGCTGCCTGACATCTCTCAGTAGGGCTGCATTGTGCTCAGCAAGGAGAATCAGACATTGCAGCAGTAGCTGTAAGACCGAAGACAAGAAACCAGATGTTTCTTCTGGCACGTAAGAGCATGCAGCACAGCACAGATCCTTCACCTGCAAACAGCACAAGAATGCAGGAAGCGTGGCCATGTTGTGGCCATGCTGTGCTACTTGGTGATCAGCTTCCCTGAACCAACAGACGAAGTGCTGAATCACACAGCTGGTGAGACCCAAACAGCAGCAGGCAGATGGCAGGGCAACACACCACTGTAGGGCCTGCACTGAAGCTCTAAGGTCACACATTTGTTACGCTTACTCTGTGTTCTAATTCAGAATGTATTCTGGAAGCACATGATGTTATATGACCATTAACCTTCCTTAAAAGTAAACCTCTAGAAGAAACGAAGAACATTTAGCTTTGACTACTGAACACACAAATCCATAGGCCAAAATGCTTTACCTAGTCACAAATGAAAGGTTTTTCATGGCCAGCAAGCACAATAGCCCAGGGTGAAATGAATTCTCACAAACTGCTGAAAGAAAGAAATGAAACAGATGACAAATTTGCCAAAAATACATTAATATAACCCTGTTTTGTAAGGAAGGCAAGAAATCAGTAATGCCAATCAAGTATAACTGAAGACGATTTTTTAAGCAGTAAAAAACTGCTACCATTAAAAACAGAGAAAATCATGTACAGTTTGTCATTAAATAAGAGCCAATTGATTCAGGATTGCGTGCCAGTATCTGAAAAGCATTTTCTTCTCAGCCTTTCCCCTTTGTTTTACATAATAAATGCACACATCCTTAGCAAAACTAGCAAGGATACAGCACCCTGTGCAACAAATCCCACCATCTCCAAAGGTAAATATATAAGCTTTATTCATTACCACTGGGATGTTTTCAGAACATCAGGGAGCTGAGCATTATTGCTGCAGTGACACAGTTACACAGCACACAGCCCTAACTGATGAGTACCTCCAGCTTTTGCCTGCACTCATCCACACTTACAATGCAGATTACAGAGGAGTGACAAGAAAAACAGCTGAAAGCAAATGGAAATGCATCACAAACTGACACTGTGAGGTACACCCTCATCTCGCTCCTCCAATGGCAAGATTTTTCCCTTGTTAACTCCTCAGGAAACAACTCCAAGGCTTGCTTGATTACAACTAATGAATTGGAAGCTTCATGTCCTTTCACCAGGGAAGTTCAAGTTGTTAACTTCGGTGCCAAGTGCTCCCAGCTGCAGGAATGCATTCAAAGCCTTCTTAAAAAGCAGAAGTAAATATTTACAACTATGTGCACCATCACGCCCTTTTTGAAGATCATTAAGAGGCAGAATCATTTTGTTCCTAACACCACAGTCTGGAAGACAGAGTGATTTGTGATTCAGTTCTATCAGCCTGAACGTTCGGTGCTAACATGGCAATACGCAGCGCCATGATTCACATCACGCATTTGATCCCACACCTCAGGAGCTCCGTATGAAGGACAGTGCAGTTATGGAATTCTAGGCCTCAGGTACAATATTGGCTACATTTTCAATCTTCTTCAGAAAAAGAGCGGCACTTTCCAAAGGAAAAAATGATAGAAGGCTTAAGTTTCATTGCAGCTTCAAATAAAAGTCTCTGTTGGTCTGAGACAGAGCCCTTGAAAACCATCCCAACACAGAGGGGCACAGAGGAAAGAGACCAAACCCAACTGCTGCTGTGGGCCCTCTTTCAAATGAAGCTGCCTGCAGAGAAAGAAGGCAGTAACTCGTGAGTAAACTTGGGCACCAGCAATTCAATTACTACAGATGATGAGTAATGCAATTTTAAGGCCTAACCTTAATTTACTGAACTTATTTAAATAATACAGACTGCATAGGGGAAAAAGTTGTATATGTGCTGAAAACAGACCATGATTAATTTTAATGTGTTCTCATCACTAAGGAGGGGCATTGTTTACATCAGGAAAGAAAATGAAATACTTTTTCTGGTCTGCAAGAGTCTACGCTCCAATCTCCTGGCATCACTACTGTTGTTGCCATGAACAACCTGGAATGTTCTCACTTCTTTGCACAGATGAGAAGCACCTCAATCCACAGCAAACAGAAAAAGCACCATGCAAAGCCTTCCTGAGGAAAATCTCCCTGAAACTCAACAGCAGAGCTGCACATATGATACACGGGGGAAAAAATCATCCTTCGATTACAAGACTGTACATAAAACGACCAATAGCCTTAGAACCAAAGGAGACAGGACACTGAACTGTGGAAATGAAGTTAACCTTCAGATTCTATGATAAACATAGCAAGTACTTAATCCTTACCTTTTCTTAACAGAAATCACATAACACGTCAGGCAAAGATACTGATTCATAATTCTTATCAATACCTGCACACAGAAATTCAGTTTCCACAGTTGGACAAAAGCTCCTCCTCATCAAGTTCCACCCCAAAGAAACAAGAGCCAAATTTTGTTCCAAGGACAAGCTGAGTGTTTCTTCCCTTCTGCTTGAGAACAAAAACAACGCTCGATTGTCAGGTTGTGCACATCAACACGAGTCAAGTTCACACTGAAAGCTCACAGTCAGCAGTGTCTTCAGTGCCTGCTACATTGGCAGAGCAGTGCTGTAAACAGATTCTCCCCATCCTAAAACCAAGGATCAATGCAAGGACCAAAGAACATCCCAATAACTAATTGAATGCATAACTGAGATTTCACAGTCATGTATTTTTGCCATGGTCTCAATGCAGGTTCAGTATCAGTCACTTGACTAATCAGCAGCCTTATGCTTTGTTCTGTGTCACTGCAGCCAACCACACCTAACTGCCTGCTGTCACTGTGTTAACTATCCAGCTCCTGGGTAGGTTCTCCCCTAAAATACTGACCTTCATTTATTTATTTGCACACTTAGCATCAGTTCTGACCACTGGGTTCAAACTTATTCAAATATCACTACACCAGCTGCTTCAATAACTTATTTTGCCTTGATACTGTCAGAAAATGATTATGGTGCTTAACACGTGACAGCACATACTGACAAAAACATTACAGCAAATATTCCTGTAGAGATCATTCACGAAGATGCGTGTTCTGAAAACAAGTCACAGATCAAGTTACAAAACCTCAAACTTCCCACAGTGCACCAGTTACTTCACCACCAATGGGATCAGTGTGCTACCTGCTCCTGGAAACGTAAGCACATCATGCAATGTCTGAAAGCACTGTCTTGCTTTTACATCTCTGAAAATCCACACCAGCTAATTGGCTTCAGAAAACATTTTGTTGTTGTAACACAGCAGAAAGCACAGCAATAGCAGTAAAGCAGCAAGGTCCCAGGCAGCAGCAAGTGAGGATTTGCCCAAATGCAGCAGCAGCTACGGGCACAGAAAGAAAGGAACAAAACTGCTTACCTCCAGAAGGCCTCAAGTACGCAGGGATCTCCAGCAATCCCCCCTGCCTTCACTGCCAGCCCTTAAATGAAGGCTGGGAAGGGCTGGATCCCAGCTCCAACCCTTCCAGCTGCATTGCACGCACCTGAGCTCCCCTGGGTTGGCCCTGCCTTCCCTCCAGGTGCTCCATCACTGCTTCAGGCCCTGACTCTGCATTTCTGCTACAGTTGTCAATCTTTTTATTGTATCCATTACAGCATATACCTATGTTATGTGCATATAGCATAACAACAAGTATTTATTATGCAATTCTAATAGCAGAAACATTTTTTTCTGGAAATAAACAGTGCATTGTATTTCCACAGAAATAATGGACTCCCGTTAACACTAGAGCAATTCCATAATCTTACAAGCAAGACAGCTAGATTTTTTTTTCCAATTACTCTTGGGCTTTCAGCCTTGAGATCCCTTCCCACACTGCACTGTAATCTGTGTTTTTAACAGAACATTTGAAACTAATTTCTTAAAGACTATTAGATTTAGGGTTCACGAGACCTCAGCTTAGTTAGATAGCCTGCTGTCACACAGAAACACAGCCTAGAGAAATAGCAAAGTAGCTAATAGCAAATAGTAAAAAGCGAGCAGGTTTTAAAGCAGGTTTCAAAGGCAATAATACAGCTAATTCAATTAAATAAGGCTTAAGATGTTTTTAATACACTGAGATAGTAGAAAGCATCAATTTCCTACAGCCAAAAAGCAACACCTGTCACCATACCCAAAAAAAGTAAGAAGTAAAAATGTGTCAGTTCTCTCTATTCAGCTGAAACAGGTTTTGTAGTGACTTGCAAAAAGACACGGCATTGAGAAGCCAGGGACCCAACTTCTTCCTCCAGCAAGCAGCAGTTTGATCAGGCTTCAAACAGTACCACATCACCACAAGAAAGACACCACAGCATGACATAATCTGATGTGGAAATCAAGCAGTGTAAGACTGTACGACATAGGTGTTATTTGGTTTCTCAAAGCATACAGTCATGAATATTTCCTACACAGTCTTTCAGGCTTTTGCAGATGCCTAACCCAAGCCCTGGATCTTCTACTGCTCTGTACCAGTTCATAGTGGTGTATGATGGTAACAACAAATACTCCCACAGCAAATCCATCTCCTTCTGACAGAAGGCTTCTCCTGGCTCACTGATTTGTATGCTCCTCTCAGACAGCAAACACAGGGCACTTCTGAAGCCAGAGGCAAACCGTCAGCAATGTGAACACCTACATACTCATCATCCCTCCACTCTCACTTAGCTGTTTTAATATGCAAGACATTCGTGTGCCTAAAGCACAAGATTTGCTCTTTTTTCTTCACTAGTGACAGAAAATTTAAACCTCACGTGGCCAAGCCAAATCATCTATGCAGTGATGAAACACCTACTTATACATCGATTATAGAAACATATCATAGGTTTTTCCATTAATATTTAACTTTTAGAAACATTATGTTTTTATGGCATCAGACCAGAAAAGAGCCATACGCCCTTTGGCTCTATTTTGCTAACAAACCCATTACAGAATTGGTCACTTGACTCCATTCCCCTTTGCCTGATTTTAGATGAGCCTTTTCCTCAGTGATTTTTTTTCCCTTACTTCTGGACATCAGTAGAAGCACACAGGTGAATTCAGACCAAGCAATACGTTACCAGCAGCTGCCACTGCTGCCTGACCAACACACAAAAATGCAAAACCCAGACTAACGAAGGCACTGAACAGGAGTAGCTGTGGCATCAACACAAATCTGGAGAAGGCAGTGAGGCATACCTACAGAACCGAAAGGGTTTGCTCTTTACCTTCTGTTCTTGCTTCCTCAGGAAAATGAAAAGAAAACAGAATCACGTACATCACAGGGAGCAGTTCCTTCTTCACCTGCGATGCTCTGGCATCTTTGCTACCTTTTTGGTGCTTTTTTTTAAACCAAGGAAGAAAAGGATCAGTACAAGAAATTAAACTCCAAGCTAAATTAAGAATGCCTGTCAATCAAACACAGAAAGCAGATGCACTCTGGATCACCGTATCAGAAGCTAAATGGGCCAGAACTTGGTACCTTCTCAGAAAAACAAAATTGTTCTGCCTTCTTACTGAAATTAGAAAAAGAGCTATAAGATGGCAAAGAAAGGAAGAAGGGGAGAGGAAGTCTGAGGTCTAGAAGCAGCAGCTCTGAATTTTTAATGGTAAGTCATAGTGACAGCTCATGATTTGATAGTCTTCAGCAATGTCTTCCACAAGTATTTTCTTTAGCTCCTTTGATGAAACAGACACAGGACAGAGCTGTCTTATAATCAGCCCTAAATAGCAGGAAGACCCCAAAATATGAGGCTGGGAGGATCTCAGATGGTTTCTGATCTCCCAGAACTCAGCGGAAGTCCTCCCCTCTATTGATAAGATGGAGCAAAAATGTAGATGAAACATATTAGGCTATTTTTAATCTATATTTGCCTTTAAGGAATTTCTAATTTGAATACTAAAACCTGCATTCTCATGATAGGTCCATTTGGTTGTTTACCCAAATTCTGAGGAAAAAAACAGAACTTTCACCTTCTTAAATTTCATCCCAGTTTCTGTGCTTTGACACAAAGGCAGAATGCAGAGCATTGTGAGCTGTTAACCGCAGGGCCCACGCTGACAGCACAACAGCAGCTGCAGCAGAGCTCTCAGCAGCAGCCCGAGAAACAGAAGGGTACAGAAAGCTCAGAAGCAAAGCACCAACCATCCCCAGAAAGTTGCTTCTTCACCTATCATGCAAAAGGAACGACTCACAGCAGATATAACCAATGAATCCCAAACTGACAGGCAGTGTATACAGAGCTCATCACAACAGAGGTATTGCCTTCAATAGCCCTGAAGATACCTAGATGGAAAAGAAAAAAAGAGAGCAAGAACACTTACTACATTTGAAGCATCATTTCTGAGTAAGACAAAAAAGAAAGATGTCTTCAATTTTCAGGCTTGCCCCACAACAAGGAAAGCATGGTAACAGCTCATCTGCAGCTGTGGAGGCAAAACAAATCTGAGTAGGACTCGGAGTTTGGCCAGTTTCTTTCTCCCTGCTGGTTACTGACTGCTTTCCAAAAAAATGAACAGGATGAGAAGACAGTGGAAAAGATACTTTGCTGTTCCCTAAAAGACAACATGAAAGCGGTAGAGAAGCTTTCTAACTTAATGTTTAAAAGTAGTCTTGGAATGATTTGTGCAAGTTCCTGAAAACAGGCATTAGAAATATCCACGTAGACATTACAAAACTGTCTCCCATATGATACACCCAGCTGTGGCAATGCAATCCCTGGAAATGTAAGAAGACAGATATCAAACAGTTGAGAAGTAACTTGTCTGTGAGCACTGGATATTGGAGGCTGCCAGCGGAATGTTGCCCACTTTTGGTGCACCCACTCCAAGAACAACTGGGGGAAAAGTGCAAAGAGCTTAAAGCAAAGGAACTCATCGTCTTCTGTTCCATCTGAAGCCAGATTTTACATTTCAAATAGTTAATACATGGAAAATATGTCAGATAATAGAGTTTTTAATGCCTATGCTAGCACAGGCATATTTCCACAGCTGAAAGTTGGATGTCAGACAAAACAAGCTTTGAAATAAGATGTGGTTTAGTTTCCTAACTGCAGGAATAATTAAACATTGGCAGAACTTTCTAGAAGAGGTGACAGATACACCATGATCTAAGCTTAAGATAAGATCAATTTCTAAGTTGTTTTAATTTCTCTCTCAGGAAAGCTGCACAGCCCAAGCAAATGGAGGAATCACAACTGATGGCCACAACAACCCACTGTGGCTGCAGGACCTACACAACTACAGTTGCAAAGACAGGAAGAGAAAGGAATACTTCTGCTACACCCTAAAAGTGTGTAGCACTACAGTTCCAAATGACCGTAACATTGAAAGTGTGCAGGCTGAGGAACAGGTAAGGTCTCAACCTCTTTAGCCACCCCAACATGTACAGCTGGAGACAGACAACTGTGCCACAGGAAGGAGCATGGTGATATCAAACTAAACAGGACGGAAGAGGTTTTCCACCTTACTCTATATTCTGTATATAGCTTACCTGCTGGCTTCAACTGAACATCTCCCATACAACAAACACACGTAGCAGAAGAGTCCTGACTGTTAGAACATTTCAGCCCAACTCCTGGTCAGCAGCAGCCGAGTTAAGCTTTATACAAAAATCAGGGTTCCACCCAGAACGCTGCCTCTACAACTTGCAGTCCCTCAGCCAATTAATTTCAGTTCAGTTTTCCTCAGTAATCTTAACCATATTCCCCATACAGTACCTGAACTCCGAATGTTTTCTCCATCCATAATTTCCAGAGGCAAAACAGTGGTTTTGCTCACTGCCTTTTGCAAGAAGGCCCACCTCTTTTTAAGTCTGATTAACTCAATACTAATGGAAACACTCAGCTGCTGCTTGCTACCCGCCCTCTCCATACCAAACGTGGTCTCGTGTACCTTCATCAGAAGCTCCTTGAGTCGTGTCTTCTGAACATTAAATATTCCTCTCTAAGAGAACTTTGACCCTTGACTTCTACCTGAAGTAGAAAACAATCATAAAAGCAACTCTGCCAAGCACTATATTGCATGCAGGATCTCTCATGGCAAATATCACAAAGTATCAAACTATGGAAGCCTGGTATAGAAACAATTTAACGCTTATAATGTTTAAATACTTATTAAATACCATTTAATGCCATGGATGAGGGCAACTGTCATCCATCTCAACCATCGTTAACTTTCACCTCAACTCCATCTTTCTCCTTCAGTGCAGTTGGCAAATACATGAGGATGAAGTTGATCCTTTACAGAAATCCAGGTGGGCTGTGTTTGACAAAGACGCCACCAGGCAATGATACCTAACTGCCATGGGATGAGAAGCACAACTCAATTACTAATTGGCTGATTACCAGATAGGAAATAAGAGGTTGGAGCAAACGGCCTTTCCATAAAAAAGGAGGATTGTTAGCAGAACCCCGCAAGGATCTGTTCTGGGATCAATACCTTCAATACTGTAAAGGAAGACGTAGCAAAGAAGTGTAACATTTACAGCACAGTTTACTCAGTTTTCCAAGGTTGCAGAAGTGATGGCCAAGGATCTGAAGTCAACCTTAACGATAGTTCTTAAGTATCATGATGTAAAACAGCAGATAAGATTAGATGTAGATCAGTGCAGCTATGCAGATGTAATAAAAAAAAAAAGCACCTGAATTCATATACACAATTATGAACTCTGAACTTAAAAGAGTAAAGAATGAAACGTAACAAACCCCAACTCTGTTCCTCTAATCCCTGCATCACTGTCTCTAAGAAGAGCTGTAAAAGATGCAAAATAACCAGTAAGGACAATGGAAAGAAGAGAGTCACTTCTTGCAAAACCTCCTCAGCATGTCACACGAGTGATAGATCGGTAAATAAGAGTTATCAGTGCATAAGCAAAACAGAAGAACGTAGATTCTCTTTTTCACCGCTTCTTCCAGCGGTGAAACTACACAAGGATGAAACAAAGGGGTGGGAAATTGAAAAACAAACAAGAGGAGGAGATTTTTCCACTCAGGTCGTGCTTATGCCATACAACACTCAGCTGCAGGATGTTGCGGACACTACAAGTACACACGGCTTCAAACACCGATTGGAGAAACTCACAGAAGAAAAAACCCACTGGGGGCACTAAAAACAAATCTCACCTCTAGTCCCGGAAATCTGAGAGCCACAAATTGCTGGAGGCTGGGAAAGGTATTTCCTCAATACACACTGTGCTCTTCTCTAAGCATCTGCTTTTGGCAGCTCAGAAAGACAGGTTAGCGGGCTCTGTAATGTGACCGAGTACGGCCAGCACAGCATTCATAAGTGAGTCAAAAAGAAAAAAGGGAAAACGTTAACTGTGCGTACGGGGCGGATCTATAAGCACAGCACATTAAAGGATCGGCTGTTGAAAGGCCCAGAAGGTCAGCGCAGCGATTAACTACCATGGTCACAGTCTGATAAGTACTTTTTCCAACGCTGAGAGTAGCTTAGTCTTTCCCAACCATAAACGTGTGAAACTGCATGGTGAACACGCAGCAAAACCTGCCTTCGCCGCCAGCAGCTCCCTGCAGCCACGTGCACTGCTGTGGGCCTGGGACACAACGGCTGCTTGGAAGTGGTCCCAAAGGAAAGCTTTGTCTAGTTGCACCGATGGAAATAAAACATCGCTATCTTTTGCATCTCGGAAGGTCTTTCCAGCACCCTCTGCACCAGCAACTCCTGACCTTTACATACTGAGCTGCTGAGATTAAAGACAGACTCTGCGAGAAGGCTTCTTTGACCTGTTTATTGATGTTGCTCAACACATCCATTTATTGCAAGTTGCTCAGTGCATTTACAGAACCTCTACCACTTCAAATAGAATAAATAAGGGGAGAAAAGATGAGAGGGCATCCTCTAGAGTTTGCGGGGTTCTTGCACAGGCTGGTTTCCAAATGGTACCTCCCATCACACCAGCTATCTGCCAGAACAGCAATCTGTTCCTACAAGTCAAATCAGCCCTCAGTCAGAGCACCTGAGCTAAGAGCATACTGCCAGTTTCTCCCTTCAATAAGTTTGTGTGTCTCAAACACTGGCACTTCTGAATTTGCAGCCTTTCCTGTTTCACATTAATGCCGTTCTGATGAAGCCTCCTGAGCATTCCACACAACACGATGCAGTGCACTCTGCATACAGTTTATAAACACTCCGAGTCAACTTCCATGTCAATATCACACCCAGGGTCACAACAATACAGCAAACACCTTGCTGTTGTGTACAGCAGTTCCATCAACCGTTATACAACTGGAGCAGAAGGCTGTCACCTCTTCAGTTTTTACTTATTCCTTTTGTTGGTTGCTCCCAGAGCCCAGTCTGAGAAGAGCCTATATTCAAAAGGCACCCACTAGTCAAAGCTGAAATACCAGCCTGCTATAATTGAAGGCAGCATTTGGTTTTTAAGAATCCTAACAGTTTTTTTTCTTCTGCAACATCAGGACTGATTCTGAGCATGGCAAACTGTGTTCCATCACTGGGGCTTCCAGAGCAGCCTGCCATGGGCACAGCCCTGCAGTAAGCAGAGTCCTGCCAAGCAGCTACATCTGGGGGAGGAAGGCTCACAACTGAACAACTGACAAATGGGGCTTTCAAACACAACTGTAGAGGTATTCCTGTTTCAGCCTGGAGCTACATCTGCCATAACAATGTAAATTTAAGACTCCTCCTCCACCAAAGGTGTCCAAGAATAGGCCTTCATCTTGCTCCAAAAAAAAAAAAAAAAAAGGCGAAATAAAGCAACGAAGGAATTTTTACTTTTGTGTTAATTTCTTCATCAGTTGCCAACTACATTTTTCAACTGATAAATCTCACCTTTATTTCTCTCCCCTTTAAAACCAGGAACATCAAAACGTGTCCAAAGCAATGTTCAAGCTCTGCTGGGTCTCTCATCCCCAAAACCTTAAATAGGGAACTGACATTTTTTGGTGGGGGTGAAACCTATGACAGTGCGTGTACTGACCTATGATTCTGTGTAAATGTTCTCATTTTTCTCTACCTGTATTAATTCGTGTTAAAAATAAAGACGTTAAATGACAGACACGCACGAAAAAACCGCATCATCACTGAAGAGATGATCAGAAGCAACCGACAGGAGGTGCCGAGGAAGTACCTATCACCGATACAGCAGCCGGCACAGCACAGCGCCCAGCCGAGCTGTCAGCACAGCCTCACCTCGCCCTGCCAACCGCCCCCCGCACCGCTCGCCCACCCAGCCCCAATTCCGACCCGGGCTCCACCCTCCCGTCCCGCGGACGTCCACCGCAGCGCGACGAGGACGCCGGCGGGGCTCCCCGCAGGCAGCACGGAGCCCCCGCTCCCGGCCGGCCCCTCACCCCGCGGCAGCCGCGGCGCCGGAGGGCGGCAGCACCAAGCGGGGCGGCCGTCGGCACGGCGACGGCCCGGCACCCGGCAGCCCCCCGCCCGGCCCCGCCGCCGGCTTTACCCTCTCCGGCGCCTCCCGGCCGGGCGCCCCCGCGGCCCTGGCGTCCTCGGGCTCCTTCCTGCCGCCGCCCCCCGGCAGGCCGGCTCTCCGCTCCGCCGCGCTGGCGGCCACCGCCCGCCCGGCTTCTCTCCGCGGCGGAGGCGGCGGCGGCGCCGCTTTGTCCCCCCGGGAGCGGCCCTTCCTCATCTCGGCGGCGGCTCCTCGGCTCAGCGGCGCGACCGGGGCTCCCGCGGCTCGGAGCCGGCCATGGACTCACGGAGAGCCGGGGCGGCGCCACCGGCGCCGCCGCCACCACCGCCGCCACCTGCGCGCGGGGCGGAGGGACATGCCCGCCCGCCGCCGCCCGCCTGTCAGAGAGCGCGGGCGCTGCGGCCGCCGCGGCGCCGCCCCCTCATCCGCTCGCCCGCCCTCCCGCCGGCCGCTGCTATCGCGAGAGTGGCGGCCTCGCGACGGGAACAGGCGCGAGACTTGAGAAGGGCGAAAGGGGAGAGCGCGAGACTTGGCACGAGGGGCGGGCGGGAAGGCGCGAGGCCGGGGGAGCGCCGGCGGGCGCGGCAGGCGATGGCATCGCTCGCCTAAGTCGGGCCGTGGTCTGTAGACGCAGCACCACCGCCACGGGAGCACGGGGCTGCGAGCCTGCCTTCTGCACTCCAGCATTTAGAGTGAGATGGCGGCAGGGAGCAGACAGCTCATCATCTCAGCAGCGAACACAAGCGTGCAGAGATTCATTACGTGCAGCAGCCATCAGTGCCTGTCATCACATCGCGTTTCGTCTCAATAATTCACACCCGTTCTGTATTCTTGCCTTTACAGGTTATTTCCCCAGGGTGTAAGTTAGCACTTTCTGCACTGTGCTTCACAAAAGCAACTTCAAAATCATCCCCTTTCTCTTCCCTTTCATATTAAGCAGTCGGCATCCTCACACTGCTGGGAAACAACCACCCTACATCAAGAAGCCATCTGGGCTCTCATTTTGCTTGGGAGGTTTGTGGTCACTTTGCTTCAGACTCCTTATTTCTCAGCTTCATCCCTGGGGAGCGCTTTGGACTCAAGATGCCTTTCCAAGATTTTGGAAACAAAAGGAAATGAGCGCTTTTTCGTGCTGAATGAATAGGAAAAAAACGTTCATACTGCTTCTCTTCTATTTTTCCTATTTAAACTCCAGATCCACAAACCAACCCGACTGCCTGACTTCTCCATTGGAGCCATTTCCTGAGCCTTTTTTCTCAACTGAGCGTAACTGTGAGAGGCTTAGCCTAGAATAAGGGTGAATGAGGCAGAGCCACACCTGTGCTCAAAGCCTTGTCTCCAGAGATGCTCCATAATGCTTAAAAAAAATAGAAGAGTAATTAATACATATTTCTGAAGGGGCTGATTCTTCACATTACCAAGGCTGACTGACAGCACAAAAGCAAGGGATCACAGAGAGCCTACAGGGCACACTTACAGATACTCAGCTAGTAATTAATTCTGTTTCTCTTTGCTGTTCCAGATACTAAATTTCCCTGGCTTCCACCTTCCTTTTTCTCCGCATTAAGATGTCTAAACATGCCTTTCCAATCCAGAAGTTAGATAGAATTGCATTATCCAGGAAGCATTCCCTTCACTCAGTATTTCTGTTCTGTGTGAGATGGAGGAAATGGCTGTAGCTGCTCTGCACCTTAAACCGTCACACACCTTGTGATAGTGATACGGCATTCACAGAGAGATCCTTACACTGCAATACCAATGCTTGGCAGTGGCAGTAAGACAGCACAGTACTTTGGGATATGCTGTATATAGCTGCATAGAATGTCAGTAATGACAAGTAATTATGTACGCTACACGTCGTTAAGATGACTCCCGTCTGGTTTTCTAACCACCTCTGTAACATTCTTTTTTCAAGATTCACTTAAAAGCAGCAGGATACAACTGAAGAAAATGAGGTAAGCACAGGCCCACCTCAGTCCTGTCAAGGTTTGGCAATATGGCCACCACACCAGACAGCTCAGTGTTACCAGCTAACTTGCTTACGGTGCACTTCACCCCACTGTCTGTGCCACCAGCAAAGATGTTAAGCAGTGCTGGTCCCAGCATCAATCCCTGCATCACTACTCATCACTGGTCTCCACCTGGACACTGAGCCACTGACCACAACTGTGTGAGCACAGCCATCCAGGCCATTCCTTATCCACTGAGCTGCTCATCCATCAGATCCACGTCTCTTCCACTTACAGACAAGGATATCATGTGGGACGGTGTCAAATACTTTGCTGAAGTCCAAGTAGATGATGTCAGTTGCTCTCCCCCTACCCACCAATCATCATAGCAGGGCACCAAATTTGTAAGGCACGATTTGCCCTTAGTGAAGACATGCTGGCTCTCCTCATACACCTCTTTTTTTTCCAGTTGTGAACAAACCAAGAAATAAGGGTAAAAAAGGAGTTACATAAACTGCAGGAGGAGTAAGATTTGCTAGGAAAGGTTTAACTAAGACTAATCAAATAATCTTTATAGAATGATGCATCACTTCTTGAGCAAAAAGCAAGACACCAATCCCAGCTCTGCCAGGCTACCTAAGCAATGGTAAGACAAATGGTAAGAAAGACAAGGTTTTCCAAAACAATGCAGGAGAATTTTTAAATCTGAGGCTTTGACACAACACAAGCCAGATTTACTAATGATCTGAATCTAGTGAGGTGTGCTATTTGAGAAGTCCTATATTAGGCATTTGTGTAATTAATAAAAACACTCCCAGTTACAGGAGAACACCTATTATAGAAAAGATATACACGTTTCAGGGCACAAGTTAATCACTGAATTCAGAAAGGTTAGGAAGGAATTTCTTAAAGGCTTATCACTCAGTAAGAGTACGCTGTACAGATTTTGTGCGTTCACTGGAAACCAAGAGCATTACTCTGTCCCCAGTACTGACATATGGAGTAAACAAACTGACAACCAGGTCCAGGATGGCAATTTCAAGATCTGTATCTAACAGAAGACCAGTCATAAGAGGATATGATTTCTTTTCCAATTGTTATTTTCCTTCATTATATACTGTGAAGAACATCTATACTTGTTTGCAGTGATGCAATTTGTCATTAGTGACAGCTTTGTTCTGTTGCATCTTGTTCTAGATACCATTTTACATCTGATATAGAGTAGAAGATGTAAATATACAAATATATACAATGAGTTAAAAGCTCATTAATTTTAGTTAAAAGCTAAATCAAGAGATTTAGCTACTGCACTAAGCCCTCTCTAAGTTAACAGCATTTCTTAGCAACAAAAACTCATCAAACACATCATAGCTTTAAAGAGACAGAAAGAGATCAGTGAATATGCTGCCTTCACAGACAGCTTGGACTTGATTTTACAGCAATTGCCACAGTTGAGCTGTTTTCTCTAGGGCTAACAGAATACCAATTACATGTGTATAAACATGCATATTTTGTGTATTTCTAAAAGGTTCAGAAAGAGAAGCATGTGGGGGACAGAGATGCTGGCCAGCAGGAGCAGCATCAGATTCTAACTGCTGTCACCCTCTTTGGGCATCCAAACAAAGATGAGTTTTAAGGGGGGCCAGGGGAGAATTACACATAATTTCACTGCTACTTAAGGAAATAACCTTGCAGATATGAGATGCCATACACAGGAAAGCAAGCCACTGAAATCCAGCAGGTGTGCAGTGGAAGCTTGAATTGCAACACTTCTAGAGACCTAACCTGTCTCTACTGAAAGAGAAGAGATAAAAAGGGTGTCCATAAACTGCAAAGGGATTGGAAAAGAAAGGTTTTGAGCGATACACCAGAGAGAGGTGCCATTCGAGAGATGCAGAGAGAAGTGCAAATGTAAAGAAAGGCATTGGGAAAAAATACCTTCTCCAAGAGTGCTGTGGTCAGTTTTCTAAGGACAGATGCACAGGGCAATGAGTAAAGCTTTCTAGAACTAATAAGTCATGCATGGGAGTCATTCCTCACAGAAATCTGCAGAAACACCCCACTGACCTCAACCGTGTCCTACTTAAAACTCATCCCTGCTCTGATGTTAACAGGAAAAGCTCAGCAGTGATTAATCCTGTGGTTTCCTGTCACTGCCTTTTAACATGCTGACCAGTATGATCTCACTGTTACCTTGTGTTTGCACTGTTTCCTTTGTAGACCTGTTGGCTCTACGTTTTGATTACAAGGTGTTCAATGTACCAATCAAGAAAAAAACAGAACAGTAACACAATGGGGCTTAGAGGCTGGCAGTTCCACCAAAAGTACTGAAGTACTGCCAGTCCTACCCACCACTATTTGTCTCCCTCACAGTGATATACCGCCCTTTTCCTCGCAGCAACAAACTGTTTCCACAGCTGCGCTATAAAGTGGACTGGGAAATTGATTTGGCTAGCAGCACTGGAGGCAGGGTAATTGCTACATTTCTATTGCTGGATCAGTTCCCCACCTGGTTGGGAGCACAACCCCACTGGGCTGTGCCAGCACAGTGCCCAGAAAGGAGCAGTAAAGAACGAAGGCACAAAATGGGGCTGTGGGATGTGGCCACCCATAATCCAGCACTGGCACCAAACATTTCACAACACCACGCCGCTGCTTTACAGGGCCAGCCAGCATTACCTCTTCACAATAATAAAAGCACCTACAATTAAGACTAAATTAAAAAATATTCCCCTAAAAATAAATTCACCATACAAGTAGCTGTAGAAAATTCAGTCCAATATTAACATTCTAAATCAGGGACAGCACTGCAATTGGTTACTTCTGGAGCATTGGCCAAACTGGACTGCGTTTTCTTTGTCACTTGGGAGAGATCACAGCACAGCACACAGTCAGTCAGTAGCTATCCAAGCCGGAGATTGTTCTTTGGAACAAAAGAATAAAGAGATGTAAAAAGCTGCAACAACTGCTTGTGGATCCAGGAACCCCACGGTAACAGGCCAACAGAACGTGAAAGGCAAATGAAAGAGTAAAGCAAAGGAAGAGCATTCAGTTATGCTTTCAAGAGGTTCTTTCAACTTAGCAATAAGCTAAAATAAGTAGGTTTTTGTCCCCTTCCATTCTGAAAAAAAAACTAACGTAAGGGCTTGATGTAACATTTTTACAGTGATAATTTTGTTGTTTGGGTTGTGAGTGTTTTTTAAACACACTATGCATTAAAACCTGTGGGTTTGCTTTTTGTTTTTGTTTTTCCACTGACTCATTCTCCTGGTTATATAAAAGTACTGCTGATTTTGTCATTCCTGTGCTCTTTTGGGGAACTTGCACAGCAACATTCATGTACTCGAAATAAAGCAAGTAAGCTTGACTTCATGCTGTGCTATATTTCTTACACAAACAAAATTAAAGGAAAAACACTGGCCCTGCTGAAATGAACAGAAACAAGTTGCACCTTAAATTTGGTAGCATTAAGATTTGATCTCAGCCTTTTTTTTTTTTTTCCTGGAGCCAGGAGTGCCAGACTGAGTCCATCTGGAGCCTCTCCTCTGGCATTCAGCTTGACTTGAGACAGGATGCGTTCAGCAGACTGGTGGATATGAACCCATGGTTCTGAAGTCTAACAAAATAAAAGTCAAGATATATTCTTCACTAGTTGGCAAATAATATGGCACTTAATGCAACATGAAGTGCAGTTCTGCAAAGGAGCTTCAGGAATGACACGAAGTTAGGAAACAACCTGTGTTCTTCATTGCATTTCCTGCTAGTTAACAAGAAAAACACTTCCAAGTTTGCAGACTCCCACTGAGATGTGAGGAAGCAGCAGATTAATTTCATTAGCACGCATCACCATATGTAATAAAGCTACAATAGGCCAAATGCTCCAATTTACACTCGTGAAACTCCATCTCTCTCCAGCCACAGTGTTGTTACACCTTCGTGAAGCCAAGGAGGGAAACAGATCTGGCAGCTGTCACAGGGAAGAAGTACAAACAATTTTTCCCTTCAGCACTACAGTTTTGTAGAGTTAACAAAAATATAAAACCATGAAAGCTTACTTCACTCATTAAAGAGCTCTGACTCACTCAAAAGGGATCACTGTGTTGAGTCAGAAGATGTCAGTTTGACATGGATACTAACTCAATGGCCAGAAGCTGTGAAGTTAGCAACTAGCTAGAGTTCCTCTGTTTCTTTTCCTTTTTTTTCCCTCATTACCCAATGGTGGCTCTTGCAGGAGGAATTTATGCAGGCAAGCTGAGAGCTCACATGGCTGTGCCTGTGATTTTGGAATGGATACATCCTTCTGCTGGCCATTATCAGATCATCAGATGATAATGTGATAATGATAATTTAATGTAACAGCACCAGAATTACTGTCTGTGGCTACCTTTAGCATCATGCATGCTTTAACGCTGTATAAAAACTTTGAGAAGATCAGTATAAGTTCATAAGGCAATGATATTAAGGTTAAAATTAAATAGTAACAGGACTTTTATAAGTACAAGAATATTAGTGAGTGCTTGAAAATAAGTTCAGCATTAACAAATGAAGATAATAATCCATTCAAGTACGGAAAGCAATAAGAAACATTCTATGATAAATTTCTCCATACATGACTCACAGTCTTATACTGAGCCTTTTTCTTACTCAGAATAAGAAAAAAAAGGATCAAGATGATGTATGGCTGAGATCTCTAGAAGCTCCTGTGCCCGAGTCTGCTTACATCTATTGTTAACCAAAGCCAAGTCTGAGAAATCACAAATATATGACAATTTTCCTTCCTGCTGCTAGAAATTCTGCCTAATCTCCCAGCAAGTGGTCCCATTTGGCTCATATTCAAAGCTTGAAAAAGATCCCAGTCTCCTATAGCTTAATATAATTTGTATGTCAGTTCCACAAACAGAGGCATTACAAGAAACCTCCTGGCTGCTAACACCTTTACAAGCATGAATACATTTCATACAGAGCAAGCAGTAAGGAGCAGAACGTGCTTTTCACCAGGCTGGCTAGCACAGCTACTCATCCTCAGGTTGAAACAGAATGTTGATATGGCACAGTGGTCTTTGGTACAAATACACTGATTTCAGTACCAAGCAGTATGCACAAGTCCTTTAGGTTACAAATCAGCAAGGAGCCCCATTAATTTCAACCAGCACAAGATCAAGCCACATGAAGCGAAGGCACAGGCAGTAAGGTATTACATTTACTTCAATTTCTCCTATACTTACGTCTCTTTGCATTTGTCTTATTTAGATTCATTCTGGAAAATGGAAAACACTGGGATTTCAACTGATCTGAAAATCAGTTTTAAAGGCAGCAGCACTTTTGCCTCAAGGAAGGCTCCAACCAGAGTAGGAATTGGTGCTTACAGCTCAGCAGAGATCATTATCTCACTGTGAGTTTGCTCAGTGAGATCCATTCCACACTTCCACTGTGCCAATGTTTGCTTTATTCAAGCAAAAAAGGTTCGTAATTACTGACCCACAGTTACTACTTGACAAACCACTGTTGTGTTTTAAAACAGAAACAAGAGATGCTATTTTCCATTTGCACCTAAATAATTGCAAGGTAATCAGTGGTGTGTGGCTAGTTAGGGAGCTCGGTAAGATTTAACCTATCAAAGTAAGTGCACCTATTTGTAATCACCACATCTGCCTCCTGTGATGGTTCATGTTCAGATGCAGAATCCCCTCTGCAGAAAGCACACCCTGTAAGGAAATCCAGTCTGCAGCTGCTGTCAGTGGTTCACACAACAGTTTTTCCTTGTGCTTGAGACACCCATTGGGAAGCACAAATACGGCAGGTAGAGCAAGAAGGGCAAACAGCAGCTGGTTGAAAAAGGAATCTTCTGGACAAAGAGCAAAGGCCTGAGAATCAGGAGACCAATTCTCTTTCAGGGGCTGCAGTAAAATTACTGAGCAAACTGATGTATTTTCAGTTAAGATTAAGCCAGTCAGGCTGAAATACGAAGTGTCATTTTTAATGTCTGTAATTCAGTGAAATCTGTGATAAGAGCCCAATTGAGCTGTGGTAGAAATGAATCTAATAATTATAGCAAAAGGAATCATTGTAAAAATCAGGCAGGGGATGGGAGGTAGTTGTATTTGGTACACTGGAGAGCTGTTGTTTTTCTAATTCCAGTTTATGTACTTTCCTGGTCATTATGTCCACATTTGCAAGCAATAAAAGGGCATTATGTGCTGGTCACTCCATCTGCTTTTGAGATAAATCTATGTTAGCATTTCAAAGGGTCAAGGAACTCTGCAGGGCAAACAAATTCTGGAGTGCTGATGCCAGATGGCGGGTATATAAAGTGGAAAGCGAGCAGAGCAATGCACTGTGCTTCTGTTCTAGGGAGAAGTTTCACCCAGAAGGCAGCAAAAGAGGTGAGAAACTACTGAGAAATCGTACAGGCGGTTTTCTTCTGTAACATGTTGCTTTCTTTGCCTCCGAAAAGTTTAGGTAAGGAGAGGAGCTGCAGTTCTTGTTCAGGCAAACCTCTTCCAAAAAGGCATCAGGAATATTTAACTAAAGAATTAAAGGTTAAATTAATTACACCATAAAGAATTATGCATTTATTTACGTAGGAGGTTCTAGATTTATCTGCATAACTCACTAATATGTAATCTGTACTTACAGAAGCTCTATTCTCGCAGATAAAATGGTTTTTATCTTGCATTTTTGACTGAACTCTACAAAAGAGACAGAAAACAATCAATCAGATTATTAGGTACAAGTGAGCATAACCTCCATGAAGGCATCTTATCTACACAATTTATCCAGCTCAAGTGTTTCCTTATACTATATATACTATACATCCTACTATTAGCTTGTCAATTCTGTAAACAGAAGCATTGGAATTAAATGGGTCATTTCCCAGTGCACAGAAGAACTCAGTAAGTTTAGGAGCCGATCAATCTTATCTTCAAATCTGTGCAGCAGTGGGATGGTAAATTCATATCTGCATGAGAAATTTAAAAACCTTTTCTTAAATACTGAGAACTGTAACATACAGCCTGAAGGAATGCTTTTTCACAGGCCACCAAAGATTGGAAATACGTGGCAGAAGAATAAGTGCTTAGACATAAGCAAAGAAAGGGAGAATGAGTGTTCTAATATTTACATGTATACATCTCCTGAGCATATTTTAGTCATATATGTATGTAGCTTTTTTACAGCAGCTCTTCTTACTATCAAGAGTTTTCCTATAATTAAAGGATATCAGTAAAGATTTCTCTCCATACAGGAAAAGAACTGAACAACAATGCTGAGGTTTGCCATCACCCTCCTTGCTGTCATCACATCATCTACCTGCCAGCAGTATGGATGTCTGGAAGGGGATACCCACAAAGCGAAGCCAAGTCCAGAGCCAAACATGCATGAATGCACTCTGTATTCTGAATGTAAGAGTGGTTTAGCTTTTGCTGCAGCTAGTTTAGAAGTCCAGTTCTGTACACACTGATTGTTCTGGCCATTCTTAAGCTTCTGAGAGATACATTAGATGCAGTATAAGTTGCATTTGAAAAACCTCCCTCAATGTCATTTTGCTGCATGCAACTCAAGAGTAAACTCTGGTCCTTAACAAAGCCAGCTGCAGAACTCCCACTGGTTTTATCCACTGTCTGTTTAAAAAGCCTACGCAGTTTACTTTCTGGAATCTCTATCTGCTTTAAAAGGTTTACAGAACAGATGGACTCAGCCCATTGTCATGAAGTATAAAAATATTTAAAACATATTTCTCTCTTGATCGTACTAGTGAATTAACTATTGTCCCCAGTAAATTATTAAAAATAGCAGTGTTGAATTAATTGTAGCAGATTGCAATTGCCTGTCGTTTCCCCACACAAACTGCAGAAGGTTAAACTTTCATACTGAGCAAATTATAGCAATATTTTTTACAGTTCTTCAGTTCTCTTTTCCTGCTCGGTAACTTATAAAATTACCACCCATCAGCATATAACATCCAGCAGAGCAGCAGTAAACCTCATGGGGCTTCCTGGACACACCTTTACAAAGCAGTGTTCATGCCAGTCTTTCCCACTTAGCATTCACACTGCTCTTCCAAAAACTAAAACATCCGAGCTCGGCCGCATCTTTTGCTTAGTATCAAAAGACTTCATCACGTTATGGACCAAAGAGATTCACCTTATATTTTAAGCCTTCCAGAGTGTTCAAAAAAATCCTTACTGTAAGATCTTTGTTTCATTCCTAACAGCTTCCTGTTGCTATGCAAACTTCACAGAGCAATTGGCTCATTCCCCAGTAATTAAAGTAAGCAACAGCTACTGGAACAGATGTGGGCAGCTCAGTAAATCGTAAGTCAGCTTTGATGTTGTCTGTGTCCTGCTTCTCTGGAGCTATGCTGTAGCAGCCACACGGCTAGCACTAACTGCCCGCAGATGGGCTGGCCCTACGCCGCCCGCTCCGCTCCCCATCATCTCTCCTCCACACCAGAGCAACATCTGGCTCTTCTTTTTCCCCTCTCACAAAAGCCCATGAATCCTTAAGTACAGACTTTTTGTGCAGAGAGATTTATGCCTTTTTCTCAAGGAAGAGTTATGCTTGTTAAAGTTTGCTTTCAATATAGAACCAGATCTGGCAATGTGAAGCAGTCATAAACCCAGCAGGTAGTGACTGTGCTGCACCTCTGTACAGCAACCATCACATCCCAGTGAGTGCACACCCTGCAAACCCCAGTCAAAAAGATCAGCTTCTTCCTCTCTGTTGAGTAAGCAGATCCACCAGATGATTATATCTTCCAAACAAAATGCACAAGATATATAAAACAAGACATATAAAAATATCTGAATATTTAGAATAAAAAATCTTGTAGTCTTGTACTCCATTTGGTAACCATGGAGAATCAGAGAACGTCTTCATAATTCAGGTTTTTAATACCCTGTTAGATGCTAGAGCTGTGAAACAGGGCAAGTTAGAGAAATAAAGGAATGAAAGTACAAAACAATTAAGCAAAAACAGATGTGTGGAAGTCACAGCTATTGCCTGCCACTCCCAGAAGAGCAGCAACACTGTTTTTAAGCAATTTCAGCTGGGCTGTGGGAAAATATAAAGATTGGTGAAACTGTTAGACTACAGCTTAGAAAATATTTTATACTACAATTCTAAACTACGTTTTATTGCTGTCTTGAGTCATTTCTGCCAGGAAAACTCAAGGCCCCAAAAGTTTATGGAAAAGCTACACAAATAGGGCTGAAATACGCATGGGAACATTTGTGCACTCTTTAGTTGGCTGTGGTAATTGCAGCCAGAGTCTGTACACAATAGCAAAAGAATGATACAAACAGGGCAAAATGAAACTTTTCTGCTTTTCTCCTAGTCTGTAGTACTGCATCCACATCAAAGCAGGTCTAGAAAATTGAAGTTGTAGCCTTAACACTGAGCAACATGTTTATTTGAGGCTTTTCTCACCCACAACAGCTGTGAAGATTTCACAAAGAAAATCGAGTGCTTTTACCGGTGTTCTCCGCACGCTGCTCACTGGATCAATCCCAGATATACTGCTGCTATTCAGTCTGTTCCGCTGTGCCAAAGCTTCTGTGATGACTGGTAGGTTCTAATCGTTATCAAAATGTCTTTATTTAGCTTTAATAGGCCGGTACTCAGGAGTCAGAGAGAGCAGGTGGACGGAGCACGGCCTTCCCAAACAATGAGCAACAAGATTCCATAGTGCTGTATCACTTGTAAAGCTTTTCGCCTGTTCCTCCTGCTCCTTTCTAGTTTGCCATCTCTACCTTTTCCCCTGCTAAACTGCTGCCCTGCACAATAATAATGTCCCAAGCTGAAAGCAGGACGGAGTCACTCTCTGCCCCAGTCCAGGGACTGGGCAGCACCACGCTGCTCTCCACGAGGGCACTGTGCTGCTGCTCAAACACCCGCCTCCACAGCTCAGCTTTGTGCAGGTGAGATTTTAAGTCTAAATACTTGATTATGATACAGCACATCTGTGTGTATTAAAAGGGCATTGTGAAATCATGGAAGCAGCCGCTTGCAATGTGGTTCTCAATTAATAGATATAACAAATTAGCTTCATTTCTAAGTTTTTCATCCTTACCCTTCACTCTTTCCTTCTGTCTCCCTGTCTCTAACAACACTTCTACAAGCCCGAGCTTCAGAGAAACAAGAACAGTAACCAGCGAGCAGAACAGCATTTGACTTCGTTTCCCAAAATACAGCATTATGGAATCAGATTACTTTTTGAGTGCAAAAGATGTAGCAGCACCTATTTGTCCTTAGTCTTGGAGTAGGAACATTGTATCTCAGCACTCAGAATCTCAAACCTCCAAACTAAATATTTCTGAAAGGTGAAAACATTTGGATACTAAAGCAACAGAGTTCTCAGTGGGCCTTAAAATGCAGGCAAAGTAATTGAATACCGACATCTAAGGCAAATGTACCCCAAAACAATGTAAGTATAGAATCTACATCAGTAACAGCACACAAAGCAAATTGCTACATTCAGAGAAAATGTAGCAACGAAAGGAAAGGGACTTAATTTTACTTTGCACGCACTTCAAATCCTTCTCACAAGGATGAATTGGTTCAAACCAGTCTGAGTACCTATGAGATTTATACCCGTGCACACGGTGGATCAATATTACATCACAAAACCCTCAGTATTGCTTGGGTACTACCAGAACCTCCAGGTAAACAGCATTTTTAACTTTTAAAGTAGTTGTGTGACTGAGAGCTGCTGCACAGGGACAAAGAACCAGTCCCTTTTCCTGGTAGGGAAAAGGCTCAGCTCTAAGCAAACATTGAACAATGATCCGTTGCCCCTGTCGGCGTCACAGATGCTTGGCCTGAATCAAACACGTGAAGACGAGCCATCACTGTGCATGCTGCTTTGTATGCCTGCCTGACCCAATGTCAAACCCATTCCCTCACCCTGCTTAAGGCCCGAGGCCAGAGAAGAGCTTGGCCAGAATTCCGATCCTTTCTGGTGATCTAAAGTAACATTCTGTGTGTGCTCTATTCATCGGAGTGCGCTCAGCACTGCTGGTGATGTGACCTACTTTCCCCAGTGCCGTCAGTGTGCCTGCTGCACGCCGGACGGCTTTGTGGCCAGCAATGTGCCCAGGGCTCTGATGAGCAGTGGCTTCATTTAAAAGAAATTCATCTGACTGGCTTGGGGCCTTCCTTTTCTTCCTATTGTCTTCGAATTGCTTCCTCCCACTAGCTCTAAACCTATTGCTTCTGAATGAGCCTGTATCCGTGCCCTTGTCTGACCCACCTGTGAGGTGACCCCGCGCCATTTCACAGAGAAACAGCTAATTATAAATAGAATTAAAAGACAAAAGCTTCAAAATAAAAATACCCCACCCAGTGTGCACAGGGAGCTGGTATATTTGGAGCAGGTATTTTAAATATTCATGTTCAAGATTCTCACAGGTTATGATTAATGTCTGAAGAAACTACTTTTGGGTTTCTGGGCAGCAGAAAAATCAAACTTATCAGAAGTCATGATTTGTCATGAACTTAGCTTCCTAATTGCTTCCATAGGGAAAGAAAAACCCATAAAATAGAATTATGCCTTGCTACCTTCTTGTGTAGCGAGCCACAGGGTCAGGAAATAATTGTAATTAGGAAACCTCTCACCCAACAATTCAATAGGTAACAGTGAATAAAAATATAAATATTTTAATAATCATATTTAATTCAGATTCCCAAGCCAGAGATATAACATGGATACCCCAGTTCAGTCAAACTCTGAAATACACACTCTTAAGTTTGAAAAGTATAACCGCAGGTGACACTAATTTACAAACCAAACAATAAAAGCAGTTCTGCCCTCCCCTCAACTCCAACCTTGCTCCTCCATTCCTGCACCTGTCCCACCTGCCAGCAGCGCTGTGGAGCAGCCATGAAGCATCCCAGTCAGGGAACACGTTGGGCTGGGTCACTGAATCACAGCTTCTCACCTGATCAAAGCTTTAGCAAAGGTCTTGACCTTCAAACATTGATTTTAATGTGAAAATGAGAAGCAGGAACTTTTCAGTCCTACTACAATGTTTCTGTGTGCACTGCAAATATATTTAAAATCACTTTGTCTGCCACTGCAATAAGAAGTACAAAAGGTTAGGCTCAAATGCACGTAGTCTACTCACTTGTAATTCCTGCTTGTACTTGAGCAACAACTTAGAGCCCGTGTGCTGCCTGTGAGCTCGTTTTCCAGGCACTGTGCAGTGACAGTTCTGCAGATGTGCACCTTCTTACCTTGCACCTTCAAATGTGTTACAGTGTCCAGATCCTGCAGTTCTGTGACTATGTGACAGCCTCGTGGTTCATTTTACAACATAAGTCTGCTGTCCTTGTGACATCAAAGTCATTTTGGAAACGTGCCCCTGAAGACTAAAAAAACAAACAGAAAATATACCCCAAAGCATTAACTATAATGAATGCTACTTGCACTTTTTGAAAGCTATGCCTCATGCTTTTGGCACTCCCAGTTTCTGGTGTGAATAGACTGCCCCAAGCCATGGAGACAAAGTCTGAGTAGATGTTAATTGATCTGCAGAAAGAGATCCTTAACAAATTAAGGATTTGAGCCAAAGTAAGAGCCAAAAGGAAATGGTGTAAGGCGATGGGTAGGTCATGAGATCTCTCATCACATAGAACAGCCAGTTGCATACCTTAGTGATTCCAGCCCACTTTACAAGCTTCTCTTCACCTTATTGCTTACAACTTAAAAATCACTTTAAATTTAAAATCGTAGACCCTACACCTCACAGAGAATTTATCTTTGCTCCTGCACTTCAAGCTTAACTTCTTTGAAAACATTCTGAGGCTGACGGCCTAAGCTTATCCGATTTTATTGCTTATAGGTCTTCCTTATTTCACTGAGCAGTTCTCATAGCTGTCCCATGCTCAGGAATTACCATCCATCCTTTCCCACAGTAATTCATAAATCTCCCCCACTTCTCTCTCAAGTGCCAATTCACACTTAGGATACCTGTGCTACACCACAGCGCTGATGGTCAGCACTCATTGAACTCCCTGCCACACAGCATTCCCTCTCCCCAGTAACGTCAGCAAACTTCACCAAGCAGAACAGATCACCGCGAACGAACGCTGCTTCCCGGAACACAGACCACCTCCTTAAACCTGTGAGCATGAAATGTCATGGCTCATCTGCTTAGTTTTCGTTGGGATTTAGGCCTTCCCATCTGGTTCAGTTTATGTACATTCAAGCTAAGATCACGTGCACCTTTCTTGAAGATCAGTTGATACAGAGCGCTGTGTGACCGCACACATTACTAGCGCAGCCCAGGGGCTTTTCAAGTTGAATCCCTGTAGTTCACTGGAAAACACTAAGGAAAATAATTGTATCTTCCACACTGATCTCCATGAAGGTACGAAGCCTGCAAAGATGATTCCATTTGTGCCCATAACTGGCTGACGGACTGGGAACGGGATGAAAGAGGAGAAAACCACTGTAAGAGTAAATGCATGCCATACAGGGAGGTAAGAAAACACGGCCCGTTGGGACACTAAATAAATAATCTGAGTACTTTCTTTTTCCTGAACACGTGGGCTTAAAAATGCAATATCTGAATTATTTTCTATTTCAACAATTTCAAGCTATACCTGTACCTACCACCAGATTTCTCAAATATATAGTTTCCAAAGCATTTTATGTAGATCTCTCACTAAATAAACACACTTCTAATTAATCACTATTCATACCACTTGTGAAACAGATGTTCCAGCAGAACTGATACATTAACCACAGCAGAGGTCAGAAAGTAAAAGATAAAGGAACCTGGATCATGTAACAGAAAGAGGCAATGAATTTATCTTATAAGACTTCTCACACAGTGTAGAGCTTAACACACCTCTGCCTTTTTACACTGAGAAGCAGGTTCCCAGGTCACTAAGGAACTTCCAAGGTTTTCTTACTTATTAGGCATCCTTGCCCTCCTCTCTATCTGACATTGTCACATTTGAGTCCTCCATACTTCAAGTCCCTAAGTCCTTGCAGTCTTCTAATTGTCTCCCTTTTACTCTCCATAGACCTACCATAATTCTGCCGTTCTCCTTTGTGTCTGCCAATTGCTGGACACAGCTAGCTTCTTTCTCTCCAAATCTGTTAGTCAAAAAGCAGCACTGAGAAGCCTTCTGGGAGCCCATCCTGACTTTCTGATGGTTGGGATAACTGATTTTATGAAGAAAAGTGTATAAAATGAGAAATTAGAAGACTTATGGGACCAAAGTTGCCTGGAACCTGATTCACAGGTCTTCAAGAGTCAGGGGGGATTTCTCTCAAGTGACTCAAGTATGTCTAGGATCAAGGCTAGATTATACAGCTCAAAACCACAACACTTATTGGAATATTATTAACAGTTAAACTGAGTCTATAAATCCAGTCCAAACTAAAGAAGTGAACAGAACTTAAGTGCAGTTCTTAGGGACTGATAGCACATCTTGCACAGATCCCAAATGGATTGTTTTCAAATCTGTACAAATTCGTGTACATCCAGAAGTTTGTTCAGCAACTGATGTAAGTCACAGTCCGGGATTTGTGTCTGCTCTGCAGTGACACTGATCAGCAGGGCCAGGAAGATGGCCAAAAACCAAACGGGCTGTGGAAACTCGCAGCTTAGCTTTGCAGATATGCTAAATCATCAGTAGCTCCAGATGAAATGAAAGCAAAATGATAATTGCCATAAACAATCTTCAGTCCCTGTTTAAACTGTTCCTAGTCCAGAGGTAGAAGGTTCAAACTGAAACCCCCACGTAAATATTTCTTAAAGAAAATATAGCATCGGCTGGGAAAAAAGCCACGCAGCAAATCCAGAGGTCTTATCACTGGAAGGCAGATGCAGCTATTCCTAAACTAAGCAGAACCACACCCAACACTGCCCATGTTTTTTACCAAAAATAGGCCCGCATGGTAAGTATGAATAAATATTTATTTTCTTCAGAGCGATTACAAAAACATATTTCCCGTATGAAAATGAAATTACACGCAAACACTGGAGTCACTTGCTTTGCACTCAACTCCTGGAAAGGAAAGTTACGGCCGTCTGGAAGGCCCCAAAGGTTCTCCCACGTCAGGGCACTGTGGGCAGAGGCTTTCATCTGATGCCCTCAGCACATGCAGAGAAGCAATGAGCAGTCCTACGCGTGACGTATGCAAGTGTTTGCAAGGACTACTTGGAACAAGTGAGGAGTATTAAGAATGTACGTGGATCGTAGCCAGTTTTGGTCTGCACATTTTATCATTTTTCTCCCAGCAGAGTGCTTCCCAAGTGATGTTAATGCACAGACCAGAACAGCGGCCAAGAAGCTGAACAATCAGAAGCAATAATTTAAGTACACTTTTGTTAAATGGGCACATTTTGTTTGCTGCAGCATTCTGGCTATGCCATGATTTTTAAGCAAAGTTTGGAGGAATGTCAAAATTAAATGGCTAATTTAACAAGTATCAGAGCACGAATGTGTGCTACAGAACCTGTGGAACCTAATAGGACGTAGCCATGACTCCTGCATATGGACCTAAGAAAACTCGTAACAGCTTTTAAATATTTTCTCACACGACCCGATAAAAGCAGGATCTGTACAGGAGCTGGAAGAAAATGTCTCATGCTGCTTGAAAGTACAGGAATAGCTGGAAAGAAACAGCTAAGATCTGGCTGCCCAAAGGAGAGCAAGGGGAGAACCAGATGCAGCAACTTGTCTGTTTCTGAGCCCGCATCTCTCCCAGTGCACTGACCAACCTTCACAGTCCTCCAGCAACCGCAGCATCCATAGAGCAAGCTGGTGAGATGTAAAAAGCTGTATTACAGACCAGAGCCTTTGGAGCTATTTAGAATGGATTCTCCATTATTTGCACTGGATAGATTTCTAAATCAACTCTGATTAATGTATATCATCTCACCTGCCTTCTGCACAAAACCCAGCCAGGGTTGTTTAGCACGTGAGGAGACAAGGATACATCTCATAAGGAGAACTTGTGGAAAATATGTGGAGCAGAAGCAGCCGCAGGACTACAGATGCCCAGTCCCACTTCCATATAATAGATTTAAGTCTATAATCACTAACTGTTGGCACAGAGAACGCCTTCCATGCAGAAGTCTCCTGACCATGAAGACAGATCACTGTCTCCAAGATTCACAGATCTTTATATGTGCTGCTGCGACTGGCAAACCAGCTCAGAATGCAGAAATCACAGCACAAAAGGGAATGCCAAGGGAATAGTGAACCAAGGTCACAGGCAAGGACTGTGTGGGATATCACAGCTGAAACACGGCTTCCTTCTGAGAGATCCTCACAAAGCGACTCAGGGACACAGTCGGCAACAAGACCAGCAGTCCAGCTCCCTAGTTCTGTTTCAGTCATTTGCAGTCTCTTCTCCTTAATTCCTAAGGCTTCTGCTCCTGTCATCACTCCCACCCCCAAATCCATTTTTAGCATTACTTGGGAAGTACCTCAAGTTCCTTCCAGAAACAGGAAAGACCAAACTTCAACAACAAACACACAGAAGAAATGCAGGCAAGATAAAGTATACATCTTGCCCACTCTGTGGCTGAACATGGTAATCGCTAAGCTTACACTCTAGGAAAACTCAAGCTGGGAGGACAGAAGATTGTCACAATGTAAGCCTGGCAAACAAGAAATATTTTTGTTGTTTGGCTGCACAGGTCCTGTGACAGAGGACTAACAAAGCGACACAGCACCAAGAACAGGCCAAATTCACCTGCAGAGAGTTGCTGCAGCTCGCAATTTCTCAAGGCAATCAATAAAGCTCTTTGGAGGCAGGCTGGGGCCCACAGCTGTAAGTCTTCTTTTTCATCAAGCAGTTTCTGAGTTATGCCTCTTCTCTTAGCAAGGTTCTGCCTGGTCATGATGTGCACTGCAGCAGTCTGTGACTCCACTGGACTGCCTCTAGCTTGCCAATAGAGTCCAGTTTTCAAAACACTTGGTTTGGCACTTTCAGCAATACTCAAACCCAGAGACGTGTCAGAGTGCCCTGACATGCTGCAAGTCGTGCAGCCTCTTGCACACAGCTTTACTCTGTCAGCCCCGGGGTGGAAACAAAAGGCTGGCTGTTCATCACACTGCACTTTGTGTAATCGCTTGCTCTCACAACTGGCAAAGCTCTTCTGCCAGTGGTGGAACTAAATAACATTGCAAAGGGATGAAGTACAGCGCAGAGCTGTACAAGACAGTGGAGGACTGCAAACTGTTTCATAATTTTGTACCATTTCTAAAAAAAGTGATGTTTCTCAAATTAATACAACTCGGTTTTAACTCCATTCTTTTTAAAATGTGTTTGATGTATTTTTCCTGTTTTACACACAGATGTATGCAAATGGGACCGACATGTGCCAGAGCATGTGGGGGGAATCATTTAAGGTCAGCGAATCCTCCTGCCTCTGCTTGCAAATGAACAAGAAGGACATGGTGGCAATCAAGCATCTCCTCTCTGAAAGCTCAGAGGAAAGCTCCAGTATCAGCAGCAGTGAGGAGCATTCCTGCCAAAAGAGACTCCTGAAGTTTGAGGCACTGCAGCAAGAAGAAGGGGAAGAGACGAGATGAATTTTGGTGGGTGAACATCAGGAGGAGAGATATCATTGTGGAGGTTGGGCTCAGGGCATCGCAGCAGCCTGTCTTATCCCTCACTTCTGAGAACTCAATAAATCAATGGTTGGCTATATTAATCCTTCTCTGAGTTTTTCTGCATCTGCATCACAAAGCTCCCAGGCAAGTTAGCACAGGTGTAACCTTGTGACTTGAATCAGAAGCCTGAAGGTAACTTCCAGGCTTGATTTTCAAAGACAAGAAGCACAGGCAGTGGTTGCTGATTTAAGGTGGAACAGTGAGAGACTCTGCAAGGCCATGCCAGTAATGCACCAAACCTTCAACACGGATCCTTCATTAGCACAGGTATCATCACTCATGTCACAAGTTCCTGTGTGCCACACTCTGCTCAGACAAGGGAGAAATGTTGCAGGCAGAAATAGGTCAGTAGGTCTGGCTACTGACAACTGAAAATGTACCTATTTTGTATCCCAAAAACATACTTCTATATCAGGGGATTGTGGTGTATTAGATAAATCCCTGGATCCATATATGACCAGTATACAAAATGCAAAGGCTGCTGCTCTGGGCTTCTACTTTAAACTACAGTAGCACAAAAGTCTCCTACACCATGAATGTGAAGAATAATTGTGAATGCAATGAATCCCTTGGAATGACTACAGACAGAACGCTCTCTGCATCAGGGAGGACCCACATGAGGGGTTTCCCCATCGGTATTTCTGCTTGCAGCATCACTGCTACCATCAAAGTAAAACCAAAGTCTGCACCAGTCCCAGAGGAACTCATCAGGTAAAGATTAATCAAATGCTGGTTTTACTTAGGCTTGCATCCTTCCTCCGATATCACTGGAGAGCAGAGAGTTCCATGCCATTCCGTACAGCCTTTCACAGTTGTATCACCAGGGCAACCATGAAAGGATTTAATTTTGGGACTCACATTATCATCAAGCGAAAATCCACATCCTCTCAGTGCTTGCAATGGAGCTCGGCACCTTACAACATGGAAGGATCCGGCCTCCAGCTGAAACAATGACTCGGCACACCGCCTTACACCAGGACAATGTTAAAAATCCATCCCACTCTTCCCTAGACTGCTTGTTTACTTCAGTGGTTTCACACAGCTGCAATAGTAATGCTAGATCCATCAGGTCAAGCTCTGCCTCTCACTATAGCTAACAGTGGCATAATTCCTACCGGTACCGAACTGCTTTTGGAACGATACGCCGTCAGGTCTGTACTTCATGGCTACTCAACCTGCTGCTTCTACATTTTGAAAAGAACAGCCAGCCAATTCTTACAGAAAATGCACTTCTGTGAAGCTCTGCTAGTCTTTTTTTCCACCCTGATCTGTTTTCTTTGCCGTCATTCTTGATTGCAGAGACACCTGAATCAGAGCAGAAAGCTTCCTGCTTTTTATTTTGCTATGCAACATTGATTCACTAATTAATCATTCCCTTTCACTAGCATAACAGCAGCTTATTCTGCACAGCCACTGCCAAACATTTCCTTTATGTTCTTTGCTAAATTTAGCACGTGTCTCCGCCTGCATCTCTGCTCTATTTTTCCCATCTGCCCTTATTCTCTTTGCTCTAGCTCACCAAATCACCCCAGAAAACATTTTCAACTAAGTTCTTTGATGCTTACTTTCAGAACAAGCCACGAGACTGGTGACACATGCTCCCGAACAGCACTGGGTCCTACAGCAAAACCAAGGGACCAGGACAACTGAAGTGTCTCTGTATTTAATGCCACCAAGATCTTTATCAGAATGTCACAATGGTAGATGAAACGTTGTGTGAAACATGTTGTGAAATGTATTTCTACACTAACCTGTAGGAACCAGACTTACAAACTTTATTAATAAGTTAACTTGAATTTTCCAACAAGATAAATTTGATAAAAATAAAAAAAATTGTGCCAGTTATTGACTTATTTACTATATGACTAAGCATCAGCTCTCGTACCACTCTGCCTGGCACTGATGTCATGTTAACCATAACACAGCTAGCTGGGTCACTCTGCCTGGTCTGCTTATTTAGTTTTCTTTCCTTAAATATTGGCACAGCAGTGTGAGTCTTCCAAAACCTCACTGCACTGCCAGGAGCCATTCCCAACCAGATCTGTGCACTGCCAGGAGCCATTCCCAACCAGATCTGTGCACTGCCAGGAGCCATTCCCAACCAGATCTGTGCACTGCCAGGAGCCATTCCCAACCAGATCTGTGCACTGCCAGGAGCCATTCCCAACCAGATCTCTCTCGGCAGTTCCCTAGAGCTGGTTAGGATAGGTGAGCTGAGCCTGCTGCTTGGGAATTATTGACATCACTTATGATGATGAACCTCAGTTTTAACACTCACAGACTGAAAAGGCCTTCATCATCCTTCTGCAATACAAATACTTAATTCTACGTATATTTCACTACCAAGTGTTATTACCAAAACTTGCTTCCTGTGCCTTGTGCCACTGGAAGGCTTTCTTCATCAGGTTACTCAACAGTTCTCACCTTCAGTTTAGTTGTGCCAGCCACAATTTTCTCCAGTATCTCTAGAGCCCTAATCTATTTTTATAGTTCCTAATTCCACACTGATATTGATTGCAAAATAGCTTCCCTTTTGCAAAATAATAAATACCAATAATGGCAGCATTTTCAACCAGTGCTGCATTTTTCACAGGCAGGTTTTACTAAAAGTATTTTATAAGTATTAATTAATCTTCAAAATACACCCGAGAGGAAGAGTGAGCAAACTGAGTCAGTGGGATGGAGTCAGTAAGAAACTTATCTGATTGCTGCAAGTGTTGCAGAATGAGGACTAGCACAAACAAGTCCTCTTTCAGAGACTCATTTCACCCTGGAAATGAAGTTGTGCTTTGCAAGGTAAACCTTGGACAAATGTTAAAACTTGCAGAAACCTGAACATCAAGGAAAAAAAGAAAAAGCTCACACAATAAAACACAGTATAAGAAGTCATTAAACAATGCATTTCCATCACCTTGAATAACAAAATGATAAATGCTATCACTGTTAGCTTATTTCAAACAAACAACATCACAACGGGCTGATTTTTCTAACTGAGATACAACCAGCCTGCTGGAAAAAAAAGAAAGCTGTAGATGAGGGCCTCTGAAGGATTTTGGTAACATTTGATGTGACATTGTGATAAGGAAACGGAGAAAACTGAAGTGCAAACAAAAACACTGCAACAGAGGTTCAGAACTGCTTACAAACAAATTACAACACCACTACCTTTATGTCGTCATTAAATTCAGACACGTCTTTTGTTAGGAATCCCAAAGGGTTTGCTCCTATTCTAGTCAATTAAGCAGACATCATCTCAGCCCCTAAAGGTGAAGCTCTACAAAGGGAAATGAAAAATGCTTGCACTGCAGAAAGGTAAATCAAGGGGGACAAAAAAAGCAGGGAGATACACAGCAAAGGAACAGCAGAGCAGCCTCAGAGCTGGGATGGGTATTAGTTGCCAATGCCATTTACAGTCAAAACATCATACTGTGGAAGTTTTAATCCTTTCAGTCTTCAGTATATACAGAACCCTGGATGCCCTGACTCACAGAGCACGCAGACACAGAGCTCACAGACATCCCACCAGCAATTACTCACGGCCTTCATGACAGACCTCACATTCCACAGAGGCTGTGCTTGTGGAATGACCCCACTACACGCACAGGCTGTGGAATGTGGTGGGTATCAGGCAGAGATCCCCGCACACTGAGATTAAACTCCATCCATCTTCTCAGTAAAATCAGCTCACACGTTCTGTAAACACAAGTGCAATACTTTCTGAGAGAAAGAAGACGATCCTAGTATTGATGTAACACTACATAGGGAGCAGGTCAGTTGAAGCTGCAGGACCACTCCCAACAAACAGTGAATAAAAGAGCCAGCCGAGGAAATCAATCACCTGCTTCAGCTAAGCATGAAGACGCAATGAGGATCAGACCCAAACCATCTGTCACTTTCTCACACCCCCAAGAAAAGGTTGCAGCGATCCCTTCCTACTGAGATGTAACATCTCACAGAAATGAAAGGAGGAAACTCATCCTGCTGCACATTTTTGCTTCCTTTAGCTACTAAAAGCATCTCTGTTTTGATCACCAACTGCTATCTGAGTCTTAGCATTCTTTTGACCTCCTTCCTTGGAAATGCAGTGAGCTCTCTGTGGAGTTTGCCTTGGTTCCCCTCTCAGACAGCTGTGATTAATTCCATATTCAAGCTCTTGAGTTAATTCTCTCATTAGATCACTTTCCTTCTTCAGGGAATGATTATTCCCACAAGAGAAATGAGAAAAACTAAAACAATATTGTGTTAGTATTTGACACACTGCATCCAGGATGTTTACTTTAAATCAAGTTGCTTGGAATTGCTCCAGACCTTCGGCTTAAACAAGAATCTTCCAACCAGTGGGGAACTGCAGCCACATGTTGCACAACGTTCCTATTTCACTGGAATTTCAACAAACTTCCTGCTAGGTAAGCGTACCCTGAACATAAACCTCTCCACACAAGTAAGTCAGAAGACAACACCTGAATTGCTGGAACACACCTGAAAGATTTTTCTTTTCCTGACTGTTTTGTACTGTACACCCACCAGCTCTCTAACCAAGACTAGCTGTAAAAGTGCAGCTTACAGCAAGTGCTGAAACGCTATCAGTGCTCCTGAAATCACACACCATTAGCTGTGAACATCACGTTCTGTCTGGAGGCTCTCACAGCTCAGACTCTCCCCAGCTGTGCTGCCTGCCAGGTGGCTCTCTGGGTCTGGGTGCCATTGCAGGACATGGTGCCCTTCAGCTGGACTCCAGCACAGCCTGCTTCTCGGTGCTAAGTGGATGCTCGGGAGAGTTTCTCAGTAACAAGTTTAAGAATGCTAAACCTGTTTAAACTGACAACTCTCTTATCAGGCAGTTACCTGAATGTTATCCTTACCTGAAGCCATATTACAGTGAAAGCAATGAAAGTACTTAGTCACTTTATCAATTAATTCCAAAGTAGACAAAAACGTTGAGAAAAGCTGAGGGCAGAAAGACAGGGCAGGGGAAGGAAACCTCAAGTTTTCATGCAAACCATATGTGCTGAGGCTGCCTATGCAGAAAAGCTAGCTTTGAAGACCCCTCTTGTTCTCCATCTTTGACCAACTCCAGTTCAGATCTTTACCCTACACACACATGCATAATTGTTAAGATGTGTTATTTCTTGCAGGAATAAAGCTCATCTTGCTCATGGGTCTGGCCCAATCCTGCCAAGAGAGCCTTCTCGTATCTGGCCTAAGTCTGGAAAACTTGTTATCTCACTGTAAAGCACAATGAATTTTCCTACTAAGATGGGAAACATCCAGACCCTGAAGGAAAGCTTCTTCAGCCACTAAGCCACTAAGGCTTCAGTACACCTGAGCCAACAGGAAGTTTGTGTGGGTATCTAATTAGAATCTAGTGCCCCCAGCTCATTAGAGGCTTTTGACTGAGAGCAGACAACATGATTACCAGCTCCATAGGGACTCATCACACAGCTCCACCACTTCACTAAGAAAACACGCACGGCTGAGACTGATGATCTGCACCACTGCTTTATGCATGCAATGGTACTCACATGACACGTGGGCACGTGGAGGCCTTAGCAAAAAGAAGGGTAGCTTGGAAGTGTAAAGAGCATAGTTCAGTGCACTGCAGGTATTTCTAATCCGCATCACCTCTCATAAAGTGGTTCTGCACTTCTCCAGTTTCAGCTTCCCTAGAAGTTTTACTTCAAGTTCTTACAAAATGTAGGGAAATTGAGCAGGAATGGTTGCATCCCATGGGAGTTTTATGAGCTGGACACCAAAGCATGATAGAAGCTCCTTTCCTTTTTGGTGAGGCCATTCAACACTCATCTGGTAGGTCACGTGTACTGAAATACAAATGGTAGCTACAGCAGGTAATGAGAGAAGAGCTGAAAAACAGCAACTGAAAAGTGATTCTCTATCACAAAACATTCCATAAGGTTTGTCATACCTACAAACAGCCAAGGTCTGAGTTTCACATCTCCTCTGCAACAGAGAACTTTAGCAATGAAGTATCATAAGAAACACTTTGGGATTATTCTTTGATTATTATGTCAAAACGATCCCCAAAGCTACAGGTACAGGAGACAGTACAGCACAACTGCACTTTCAAATCAATTATTGTTCTTGTAGGTTTTTTGAGACTAAAAGCCCTTCATTTTATGGAGCTCAGGAAAAAAAAAAAAAAAAATCTAAGACCTTCCTATAATAGGGAACTACAGTACCCAGACAAGTAACACATACTAGCCACCCATTCTTGCTGCATGTTCAGAAAATATCATCCTGTACAGACAGCACCACCTGCAGGATTTGAGAGTGGAAGCAGACACCTCACCCAGCAGAGCACCACCCAGGTGTCTGGACAGGTTTCCTATAGAAGCCCTCAACCAGAGAAATCGGAGCAGGCAGGGAACTCCATGAAATATCCCAAGGAAGACTGCAGTTCTTCGGCCCCCTGGCACAGCACAGGGCTTTTTCAGGAGAAAGCCTAAAAATGTTATTTGTCAGATTGCTCTCACTGAGAGGTCTTGGTATTGCAATAGCAGCACTTCTGTGCAGGTGTGGCCAGTGGGGCACACGGAGGAGTAACTGCCATGCCTTTTTTGACACCTGTCCTATGGGTCAGTAAGTGCTCAGCTGGCTTCCGGCAAACACCATGTTAGGAACCTATTAAATTAAAACTGAAATCATCTTTAATTCCTTCACTGTGATGTGTTGTCATTCTTGGTATTAATCAAAAGGCTTCTTGTTACACAGTACAATTTCACTGTCAAATGTACTTACAGACTTATTACAAAAAAACCCCTAGTCTGCTTTAGGAGATGCACAACAGCATATGGGAGCATTTACTCCATCTCGTATGGCCTCCGTGTGGTTATAAAAGAAACATGCTGAAGCAGTGCCCTCTTCTGTACACACAACTAGTCAGCCACATTAACACAGTGCAGGACAGGCCTTCAGGGCAAAATTAGCAGTCTCAACAATGCTATTCTGTGCCTGTAAATTTGGCACTATGGTGTGAAATCCTAATGCTGGCCAAGCATCTACCAGCTGACATCAGCCTGCGCCTGAGCACTGAGAGGAATTCTAAGCCTTTTACTCACAGGCCACTTCCAATGAATAAAATGTCAGCACAAAGACAGCTCTGGATTCTTTTCCTGATTCATCAATGAAAGAAAATTCTCAAAGAATTTATCAGCCTGGCCTAAAATATATATTGAGCCATATCAGCACGCACCCAACGCATGCAACTGCAGGAACCTTACTTTTCTATTTAAGTATGTATTTTCTACGGATGTTTTTTTAAGACCGGCTCAGAAGATCGTTTTACCATTCTAATGTCAAGAACAAAATGCTGATGAATGGAGAAAGCAACAGTCCCCAGAGAGTATCACAATTCAGATTTCTTTTCTGGAAGCACATTTAAAAGTTATTACAATGAAATACTGAATCATAAGAAAAGCCTGAGGGGCCATGACCATTGTAACTGTAAGCAGACATGTTTCTCTTTTCCCATACTCACAGTAAATAGATATGGAAGTGGTCCAAGAGGCTCTCTGATTTATTTATTTATTTATTTATTTTAATTTGGCTGCATGTCATGTTGCTGAAATTGTCATGGAAAATTCAGCAGGGATGCTTTTGTATCAGCGCTGGCTTTTTCAGACCCAAGGAATGAGAGGTGTAACCCAGTATGCGAAGCTCTTCCCTTGGTCAGTGCCCAGACATGCAGTGACTCAGTGAATCACACAAAGATCAGCTCTGACCCCAGGCACCCTCAAAGTACTACAAGGCACTGTGGTGAAGCATCCGTACTGGAATGAAGAGGAAGACCCAAATGCAGCACGATGCCATACTGAGGTGTGTGGGCTGGCCACCCTTCAGGCAGTGCTGACCATGATGCCACACCGAGGATACACAGCCCCCATCATCCCATTCTCTAGGACTGCCTCAGGCAGAGGTTAGCTGTCATTTCTCCTCAGAAAAGAATGTAATATAATCACAGAATCATTAGGGCTGGAAAAGATCACCAAAACATCTAGTTCAACTCCACTCCACCATGCCCACTGACCACGTCCCTCAGTGCCACATCTCTGCAGTTCTTGAACACCTCCAGGGATGGTAACACCATCACCTCCCCCGGCAGCCTGTGCATCACTGCTCGCTGGAAGAAGAAATTGTTCCTAATATCCAACCTGAACCTCCTCTGGTGCAACTTAAGGACATCACTTCTCATTATCACAGCTACAAGGAGAAGAGGCCGACCCTCACCTCACCATAACCTCCTTCCAGAGAGTTGTAGAGAGCAATGAGGTCCTCCCTGAACCTCCTTTTGTTTCAGACAGAACAATACTAGCTCCTTCAGCTGCTCCCCATAACACCTGTGGTCCAGACTCCTCATAGCTCCATTGCCCTTCTCTGGACACACTCCAGGGCTTCCATGTCTATCCTACCACGAGGGGCAGTCAGTTTCCCCCTCACAAACACATTACAGTGTCTGAGATCACAGCTTGCAGAGGTAAGCCTGAGAGGAGTATGACTGAGTCTGTAAGGCAGTGCAGAAGGCCACTGTCACCACACAGAGAATCACACTGCACCCGTTATTGAAAGGGACTCGCAGGTATCACAGAGTCCAACTCCTGGCTGCACACAGGCCCACCCAAAAACCAAACCATATTTCTGAGAGCATTTTCTAAATGCTTCCACGTCTCCAACGGGCTCTGTGCCATAGGAAGCCTGTTCCACCTGCTGATAGTCCTCAGCACCGCAGGCAGTAATGTCATCTATCAGGAGAATGATTGAAATTCACATTAAAAAAGCACCTTACAGAGAAGGGTCCATGGGAACATTGGCCAGAGCTGCGAGCAAACAGGCTCCACAGGGGCAAGCGACCAGGCAGGCACACGGACAAAGGATCAAGCACTGCCAAGACAGGCGCGCTGCGAAGCCGCTCGAGGCCGCCGCCACGCCCCCTCCTCACCGCAAGCCTCACAGACGAAGGCACGCACTCCCACCACCCGCATCGCGCATGCGCTGCGGAAAGGCGCGAGCACCGCCCGTTGCAGGCGCGGGTGGGGGGAGCTGCGCGTGTGCGAGCTCCGCCCCTCAGGGCGGTCAGAGGGCGGGAGGGGCGGTCGCGCCTCAGTGAGCGTCATGGCGTGTGTCGCGGCGGGTATCGCCGGCGGGAGCTCATTTTCGGACCGCCACGCTCGCCTCCTGCTGGCTCAGATCAACCGGCTGCGCGTCGGGCAGAGCTTCTGCGACGTGCGGCTGGAGGTGGGCCGCGAGACGTTCTCCGTGCACCGCCTGGTGCTGGCGGCCAGCAGCCCGTACTTCGCGGCGCTCTTCGCAGGCGGCATGAAGGAATCGGGGCGGGACGTGGTGCGGATCGCGGGCGTCGAGGCGGGCATCTTCCACACGCTACTGGACTTCATCTACACGGGTAACGGTGGGGCTGGGGGTCCCGTCCGTGAGGGGGGAGGGCGGTGGTCCCGTCTGTGAGAGTGGCGGGCGGTCTCTGTGAGGGGTCCGGCTGTGGGGTGACGGGCTCTGGCAGCGCTCCGTTGCTCGCGCACGGCTTACAGCGGAGCTCCGCCGTCCTGTGCCCGCCCGCAGGCGTGGTGAGCATCGGCGAGCACAACGTGCAGGAGCTGATCGTCGCCGCGGACATGTTGCAGCTCAGCGAGGTGGTGGAGCTGTGCTGCGAGTTCCTGAAGGGCCAGATCGACCCACTGAACTGCATCGGCTTCTTCCAGTTCTCCGAGCAGATCGCCTGCCACGACCTGCTGGAGTTCACAGAGGGCTACATCCACGCGCACTTCCTGGAGGTGCAGGCTGGGGAGGAGTTCCTGGCGCTGAGCAAGGAGCAGCTGGTGAAGATCTTGCGGAGCGAGGACCTGAGCATTGAGGACGAGTACCAGGTGTTCCTGGCTGCTATGCAATGGATTTTGAAGGATCTGGGAAAAAGAAGGAAGCACGTGGTGGAAGTGCTGGAGCCTGTGCGATTCCCTCTGTTGCCGGCACAAAGGCTCTTAAAGTACATAGAAGGTGAGCGCAAAAAAGCCAGGAGTATCAGATGTTTGTTTTCAGACAAGCCGTTTTAACCAAGTCTTTTCTAATCTGTTTCTTTTGTCAAGGTGTTCCAGATTTCAGCCTTCGGGTGGCTCTGCAAACTCTGCTGAAAGAATACTGTGAAGTCTGTAAATCTCCTAAAGAAAACAAGGTCAGCAGTTTTCTGCAAGCTTCTAAAGGTCGTCCACGGAGGAAAGCCAGGAAGTACCTTTATGCAGTAGGTTAGAATGTGGCTCTTTGAAACTTACAAATGATGAAGTAGTATCTTCTATTACAGTACTGACAGAAATGCTGGACTACTTTTTATTCAATGGGAAGACACAAAAAGAGCAGTATGCTTCATCTGGCTGATTTGCAGTCTTGGCTGCTTTCTACTTAAAATTGCACAGTGGGGGAGCATTCATATTTTGTATTGTTATGATGTGGCATTCAAAGCCTAGATCTGCCTTTTGAAAGTTATTTGCCTTGGGTGGAAAGCTGCAAATCAGCATGGTTCACTAGAGGAAATGCATACTGGCATATACAGATTCCCTGCACTTTTTTTTTTTTTTCTGAAAGCTGATGTTTTCTCAGTACAGAATATTTATTTGATGGGATACTTGCGATCTCAAGTTTTCACCAGAGCTACAGCACTGTATTGAAAATAAATACTTTTTTTTTTCCTCCACCCTGTGAGAAGTAACAATTGTAAGATAGCAAAAGCTGGTCTCTGCCTTTTACCAAGAATATGAATGTCTGTAGTGATACAATGAAGTGCAGTAGCACAAGTTACCTGACCTTCAAGGTGACCTTTCTTCTGTATGTGATGGAGAACTAATGCAGTTTGGAAAAGCCTGATTCCTACTAACAGTAGAGTGCTGTTGCTATGGATTTTCTGTTGGCTTTTCTTCTGCGTTTTACATGTTAAGATCATGGGGTTGAGCAGGAAGCTCTTACTCAGCTGTGACCTTTCCATTTGCTTTCTAGGAGGGTACACCCGACTGCAAGGAGGACGTTGGAGTGACAGCAGAGCCCTCAGCTGTGTGGAGCGATTCGACACTTTCAGCCACTACTGGACTACGGTGTCTTCCCTCCGCCAGGCCCGTAGTGGGCTGGGTGTGGCTGTTGTTGGAGGAATGGTCTATGCCATTGGAGGTAAAACCTGAAACAAGCACGCACTTTGGGCACGTTCCTAATGCTAATGGTAATATAAATGTTAAATAAGTGTCTGTTATATGAAGTATGCATGTTCTTTTGAAAGAGAATACCCAATGAAATTAACTGAAGAGCTGATATGCATCAGAGAGAGACATTGTCGTCTTGCTATGATTTCAGAAAGCTGAATAGATTGTGTTTATTTTAGGAGTATGTGCCCTGTAGTGGTACAGTAAACTCCTGTTCCTTAACTGCAATGTAAGAATATCATTTCTGTTATATTTTGATCATTCTTAGGCTAGAATTGATAGATGCAGAGGTTCATTTCCTCACAAATGAGTGGTTAAGTAGCCAGTACATTATTGGTGCTGTGTCCTGCACTGACTTACTAACTTGATAGGGATCGGTGCTTTGCGCTTTGTTTGTGGACATGTTTACTCTTGGAGATGGACGTTTTCTTCAAAAGTAAGCCTGCAGTATTGCGTAGGCCTAACACTGCACAGTCTAAAGTCCAGTACTTCCAGTTTTCCTGACTGAATTTAAGTCCTTCAGGGATGTAGAGTCTTCTGTTAAAAAGATACTGGAGAAATCATGGGTAGAGTTTTTAAAAACTATTTTTCCTCGAAATAGTACTGAGGAAGCCAGCAGTAGGTAATATAAATTGTAGCTTCAGTAATAGCTGAATTTAGGGTATCTTGCTTCTCTACTGTTGCTGCTGTGAGTGTACTGGTTAGGGTTCCAATGTTGGCCATTTCTTGGTCAACTTGGTCAACAATTGGTTGGGGGATGTCCTGCTGGAGGGGAGCTCTGCGGAAAGGGACCTGGGTGTCCTGGTGGATGACAGGTTGGCCATGAGCCAGCAGTGTGCCCTTGTGGCCAAAAAGGCCAATGGCTTACTGGGGTGCATTAAAAAGAGCGTGTCCAGCAGGTCGAGGGAGGTGATCCTCCCCCTCTACTCTGCCCTGGTAAGACCTCATCTGGAGTACTGCGTCCAGTTCTGGGCTCCCCAGTACAAAAAAGACAGGGATCTCTTGGAAAGAGTCCAGCGGAGGGCCACGAAGATGGTGAAGGGCCTGGAGCATCTCCCCAATGAAGAAAGGCTGAGTGAACTGGGTCTGTTCAGCCTTGAGAAAAGGAGACTGAGAGGGGACCTGATCCAGGTCTATAAATATCTAAGGTGTGGGGGGCAGAATGGCGAGGCCAGACTCTTTTCAGTGGTGAGTGGAGACAGGACAAGGGGAAACGGCTGGAAACTGCAGCATAGGAAGTTCCGCACAAACATGCGTAAGAACTTCTTTACAGTGAGGTGACGGAGCACTGGAACAGGCTGCCCAGGGAGGTGGTGGAGTCTCCTTCTCTGGAGATGTTCAAGACCTGCCTGGATGCCTACCTGTGCGACCTGCTGTAGGGAACCTGCTTTGGCAGGGGGGTTGGACTCGATGATCTCTGGAGGTCCCTTCCAACCCCTACAATTCTGTGATTCTTAGTGGCCATTCTTTCCTCTTGTGGTATAGCAACTCTGAGGTAAGCATATATCAGTGTTCAGATACACTGAGAGGTGTTAGGTACTCTGCAGTCTTGTGTGCTATGGGTAATTGCGTCTCTTCTCTCACTTCTAATCTTGTAGAAGCGCACAGAATGAGAGGCAAGACATCTGCTTGTCTGCCTACCTGGAAGGGCTTGTTAGGTACGTTTGCACAAGGATGTGATGAGTACCTCTACCTGCCAATCCTTAAGGAATGCATATGCATACATGGCTTTGTCACCACAGAATGCATTCTTTAGTCTTGAAAATTGTGTTGTGCTGCAAAATAAAATGTGTATAGCACTGGTTGTTCATTCCTGATGTTTTCAGTAATGTTTCAGGGAACTGTTGATGAATGCTGTTTCAAGTGATGATTCAGTTCTGGGTATCAATGAAGCTTTTGCTGTTCTGGCTGTTTGGCTAGCTGAAAGGAAAATCTTGTATTCTTACACTCTTTTGTCCTAGGAAGAGTTGAAAAATTTGCATCTGCAGTGCAGATCTGTAGTTCCTGTGTCTCCGTGCTTTCTCTTATTACGCAGGTGAGAAGGACTCAATGATTTTTGACTGTACTGAATGTTACGATCCTGTCAGTAAGCAGTGGACGATTGTGGCTTCCATGAACCATCCTCGCTGTGGACTGGGAGTGTGCACATGCCGTGGTGCTATCTATGCTTTAGGTAATTCTTTTTTCCACTAGGTGACGTTAATCTTAGAGGTGTTAATTCATGGGACCTGTAAGTTTTTTTGGTTTTTAATATTATGGCTTAATGTTACCTATCTGCAGCTTTGAAAAAGACCTGTTCAAATGAGCATTAGTACACCAGGTCTCTGTGGATTAGTTATTGTTCAGCTCTAACTTATTTCCCTAGCAGAATTGATGTTGTTCTGTTGCAGGACACACAGTGTTATCTGCAATTTAGGCACTGCTTCATACCATTAAATGCTTTCCTGTGTTTGTTGGCATTTGCAGGAGGTTGGGTTGGGGCAGAGATCGGCAACACAATTGAAAGATTTGATCCTGAAGAAAATAGTTGGGATGTGGTGGGAAGCATGGTTGTGCCCCGTTATTACTTTGGATGTTGTGAAATACAAGGTGAGGATTGTTAAGCTTGCTTCCAAAACCCTCTTGGGCTCTTGGAACTCTTCAGAAACAGTTATGTTTCAGTCACGAGTTCTTACTTTTGTCTTGTCCTGTCAGTTGCAGAAGATTGTGCCTTGCTTTTTTGTCCTCCTAACATGTGTTTCTACAGAAATTATAGTATAGAGGTCTTTCTCTGTCTGCTGCCTTTTATGTCATGAAAGTAGTTTATATATGGCTGTTGGTATGATTATCCAGCTAATCTATTAAGTTGATTATCCTTCCTGCTATTGCTTTTATGTATCTCCAGCTTTTGGGTTCATGTGCATGTCTTTTTGACAACCTGTGGCAATTCTTCAGATTATTTCGGGACGGTTGTGTCTGAAGGTTTAAGCTGTATGTGTGCTTTTTATGCATCTGATCCAAGTATTGACAGAAGCTCCAGCCTTCTGAATTCTCCACCCTTCGCTTGATTGACGGTTGCTTTCATCTGAGCACAGGGTTACTTACCTGAAAACTTTGTATGCTAATTCTGGACAAATAAAGGATTCTATTTGGTATTCTTGAATCATCTTAGTGGCAAGCTGAAATGGATGCCATGAGAAGCATTTTCTGTCTTTCAAGACTTTGTATTGTGAAACCTCACATAGGAAAAACTATATTTCTACAGGTCTAATTTATGTTGTTGGTGGTATCAGCCATGAGGGAGTAGAGCTGCGTTCTGTTGAAGTCTACGACCCGCTATCTAAATGTTGGTCTGAGCTTCCTCCCATGGGCACCCGAAGAGCGTATCTCGGTGTAGCTGCTCTCAATGATTGTATCTATGCTGTTGGAGGCTGGAATGAATCTCAAGATGCGCTTGCTACTGTAGAAAGATACTCCTTTGAAGAGGTATGGTGGAGTCCCTTCCTTTCAGAAATGTAGACTGCGTGGACTTCGTGTAAAATGCTGTGGAAGTAGCCTGCTTCCTTCCTTTAAAAAGAAAAAAACGAATAATTTCCAGCTCTGCTTTTCCTACTGGCTGGTAATCCAAGTTGGGGGTGGAAGGAGTTCCGGTGACCTCTGAGTCTGTCTGTCCTAACCAGCTTGTAGCATTCTGCTGATCTAACCCGTATGTTTATGAAAACTGTATGCATGCTTTTGGGAAACTGGAAGCTAACCAAGCTCAGATACTTCATACTTAGGTAAATACTTGTCAAAGTAGAGGTAGTGGAATAAATTTCCCCTTCTCCTTCTGCAATAGAATGAATTACACTCTCCAGAGAGAACAAGTAAGAGCTGCCCTTTGCTGCGTGACTTGAGAATCTTTCTTCTGCATAAAAATGTGGTGGTTGTTTCAATGCAACTAGAAAGATTGCTTTGAATGCAGTATTAGTCCTGGCTATTACTGCTCATGTTTATATGATGCTCTTTGCAACAGAAAGTTGCTGAAAGCAGCATGTATTCCATGGTGGCATTCTGTTCTGCACTGTTCTCCTTGTTTCCCATCTCAAAGTGCATATGGTTTTCTGATCTGGAGACGGGCTGCATCACACGGTGACTGAAGAAAGGAAGGGGTGTTGTGTAGACAGGGTGTGATCTGTTCTTTAGAGACTGCTACCGCATGGACCTCTTGTGAAAGTGCTGGCATTACAGTATCAATAACACACTTGCTACTATGCACATAGCATAGTGTTTGAATTGTGATGTTTGCATAGTTAACATCAGTTAACATAGTTTCAGTCTTTAAGGCTAAAAAGCTGCTTTTATCAGAATTGGGCCATACCCTAAAACTACTTGTTGATTTTTTTTTTTTTTTAATTTTTATTTTTTCTTCATGTTCTCATTAGGAAAAGTGGGTCGAAGTTGCACCAATGAAGATGCCAAGAGCTGGTGTCTGTGTTGTGACTGTGAATGGATTTCTTTATGCCTCGGGAGGCCGTGCTCCCAGTCATGACTTTGCTGCTCCGGTAACCTCTGACTCTGTTGAAGTTTATAACCCTCACATGGACAGTTGGACTGAAACTGCCAACATGATCACCAGCCGCTGTGAAGGAGGTGTAGCTGTGCTGTAAAGTGCAAGGAAGAAAACTCATCCAAGGAATGAGTGAGTATCTGCCTCCTCTGGTTTCCGGTTTCATTGGCCAGAAACCTCTTCTATCAGCAGAACCTTCAGTAGAAACAGGGGCTTAGATCAGAGGGCTTTTCCAAAGCAAAAGGAAATATTAGAACTCTTGCCGTTCAAAGTAAATGGGCTTATCCCAGAGTAGGAATGCCTCTTATGACTGGATTAAGATTTATTAAATGCCAAATTTGCCCTGTACCGATCTGAAGAAATCATTCCAGCACACTAGAGGTGTTAGATCTCAGATGTGTCAGTCAGTATCTTCAGCTGGCCTTACACTCTGGAAGAAGGTTGCTATGGATGGCTAGGAGTTCCCTGCTGATAAAAGCAGGCTGGCTACTTGACTGGCATTAGTTGTCCTTTGCTGATAGAAAACAAGAAAAAGAAGAGATGGGAGAGACTTGGTACCTCCACTTAGGACCTAGATGCATTTGAGCCTCTCTGCTGCTGCAGGGCATGGGCACTAAATATTAATTAGATGTTTACTTTCCTGCCACCCCCCCAACTTTGATGGTAGGTGGCTGAGGACTTCCTATTATGGAAAGCTATTCTTGCAGTTCTAATAATGTCATTCCACTTCAGCACAGGCTTTTTTTACTCAGTGGAGTCAGCGATGGCAATAGAGCTCCTTTTCTGTATAAACTGATTATTTTAAATGGAAGCGGCATTAGTTAGATGAGTTGTTTTTGCAGTAAGGACAGCTCTTAGACTAAAAACCTAAGGAAAACCTTTTGCCCGTGTTTTTTTTTTTCTTTTTTTTGTTAACTGTGTTTTATGCTGTGTGACACGTGCTGTGATTTGGCATCTGAATACATGCTCTTATACAAGGTTCACACGTTCATCCTTGCTGCATTTTATACCTTGCCTCTTCCAAATTAGTGTGGACAGAGCCTTTTGTAGTGGAAATAGCTGTGTTCAGCATTGAGGTGATGCTGTTAGTGTGTCTTTCCTTAAGGAATTCATATTTAGCTTGGATACACTCCTAGAATACTCGCCAGGAGTTTGGAGTTATTTCTAGCTTTATCAAATGAGTGTTGTACATGAAGTTGCTTTTTGCACACTGCAATTGCATTGTCTGCACAGCTGTGGATGACTCGGATAGGAGTCTGAAATAAAGCTGCTTGAATATGAGATACAGTGTTACCCTAGACCATAAAATCACAACTGGAATGGCAGAGAACAGGAAGCCTGCATTATGAGACAAGGGGGCACTCGTACCAAGTCCACATCTCTTTCATGCAGCTAACAAATTAACGGATGAGTAAAAGCCCCCAGAGTCAGTGTTGCAGGTACATTAGGAATCCAGGTTTTGCATTCTAACACAGGACTGAGAGATTGCCAGGTTAAAATGTGCTAGATGATTGAGCATTTGTTTTCTCTGATCACTCAATCATTGTATATGTTTTACTTCAAAATTATTTCTTAATTATGTCTATTTGTCTTTTTTCAAGTTTGAACTTGTTTTAAGCAGTTTTTGTAATAAAATACACTTTCATAACTGAATATGGAATACTCTTGAATAGGGTGTTTTCCTACCATAATGTCTTGTATTGTTGCTGTTTTCATCTAGTGAGTTGTCCTGTTCTTTAACTGAAGTCCTGTTCCTGGTAGGACGCTGGGAGAGAGTGATGATACATTTTGCCTGCTTCAAGCTGCAAATACCACACTTCTGTAGTAAAATTCTCATTAATTTCTCTTCAGTATAAAGTCACTGCAAGTGTGGCTGCCTTATCAGCTCCATGCAGCCCTCTCTGAAATGAAATTATAGGTAATATTTCTTAAGTTTTGTTATTTGTTGAGGAACCTTCTTGAGACACATGAGAAACACCGTCTTCACTATATTTTATTCATTTGGGAATTCTATGCACTCACTTCTCCTTCCCATAAACTTTCTGGTTCAGATTATCTTGAGGGCATCTGCTGTTGGTCTGAAGTTGCCTTCTCCAGTTCCTGTGGTTGATTTTGATGTTTGAGCTTGGAGGCTGTAATCAACTGCTCCCAGCTACTCAGCAGTCTTTCCCTGACGCAGACCAAAATCTGGATCCACTTAAAAACTGTCATATTTAAAAAAGAATAACACTGTGTTTACAAATAAAGTTTTTATTTATTTTATATTCGGAGAGCATCAAGTATACTGCTGATCTGGGGATATGGTGCTGTTAACACATAAAAGGTAATGGGGTAAGAGAAGGAGAGATTCATGGACATAGCTGCTGTTTCAGCAACACCATAGAAGAAGATGGCATCATCTTTAGGCAGGTTTCCTAAATTGTTCTTTGCAGAACAAGCAGATAAAACTGAAGTTATGGTGGGTGCTTTGTTCTTCACTAACCAACAGTGCTTTATGTGTACTATGTGGATCATATAAATTGGTCCTGAGGGTACATGGATATCAAACATTGCCTTTCTTCTTGCATCTTAAGAGAAAAAGCCTATAGTAAATATGCTCATATGCAATGTATTAAGCTTCCTGAGGTAGCTGAGGACAGAAAAGAAAATCTGTGTGATGGGCTCTTGTTTCTTCCTTGAGATTTTGTTAGGAAGTAGACTTACATGCAAAGTCGTGTCAATAACCAGCTACTCAGGGAGAGCGTGCAGGCCACAACTGCGTTTGTACCTTCCCAGGGTGCACAAATAAAACTACTCTTGAGGAGGGAGAAGACAAACTTCTTTCAATTCTACTGCCTGATCCTTTCGTGTTAGCAGTAGATCTGTGTCCTACCAAGCAGCAATCGATGGTACTTTAACTTAGGAATATGATGGTCCTTTATGATTATGTGTTGCAAGCAGCTTCACTGCTTAAGTAGCCCTAAGACCAAGCAAAATCTAGGAGCAGATGGGCTGGCTCTCCTTTCTATTTAAGTCTAAATAGTAAGATGATCTTTTTTTGTAGCACTTCATTGAAGATAAAAAGTTGCCCCTTCCAGCCTTCCCCATGGCAGCTTAATGGTATACTTCAGGTGAACTCTGACCTCAGCTTGCCACTGCGAACAAACCTCACCTACCCTTTCTTTCCACTTTAAATTCTATGTGATTAAGCTCTGGACATCTCCTCAATTTGAAATAAGGTTGAGTTCTTGGTGGTTTTTTTTCACACTTCCACAAAACAGGAACTGAAGGTGTATGTACTTCTGCACAATTCTCTATTTCTTTCAGTGATAAACGTACTGCTTTCACCTTGACATCATTTAGAGCACACACCACTACATCATTGCTCTCCCTCCCACAGAATGTTATCACATTATAGTCAAACCAGATACTTTGATAATTCAGAACAGAGCAATTCATACCCACGACACGTGAATCTCCCTTTTAAATTCATCTAATCTCACTCAGGAACGATGCTTTGTTCTACAGATAATGGCAGATTCTGGCCTGCCTTGGACACAATCAGTATTTAGAGTGCTTCCCTTCTAAAGCTGCTATTAACTTACTTGCTCCAAGAATAAGCATCTTGATCAATGCCCTCTTATGACTTCTGAGCACAAATAAGTCTTTATTTCCATATGACCTCAATGCAAATACATTATTAACAAATAAACAGCTTTTTCCCCTTGCTTTATTGTTTTGTGTTCTGCTTTTCGGGTCTGCTGTTAATTAAATTCTCATGATCAGAAACCATCTTCACGGCTAAAGTAGCTAACAGTGATAACACTGCCACCACTGTTACCACTATCCTCAGTCCTTTAAACCAAAGAGGATAGGTAGGAAGAAGGGAAAGGTCATAGTGTAATGCTATCCCTAAGCTCAGTACAATCATTACTGCACTGCTAGCGATATCTTTAAAAAGCAAGGCTTGCCAGGCGAGCAGAGGAAGAATGGTGCTGTTGGCCAGGTTCAGCCAGTCTGGCTTGGCTGGGCTGTTTTCTGGGACAGCAAATCCCCACCTCATTCCCCCTATGAAAGAGACGATGACAGCACCATACGTAACCTGAACAAATGCCAGCTCTGGGTGGTAGGTCCTTTGGAGAACCATTAATAGCGGCATAGAAACAAGTGGAATTAGCCCTGCAAGGCTTAAGTAAAGGGCTGGCTTTGGAGAATCCTTCAGTGATTTCATACTCTGTCGCAACAGGCCTGGCTCTCGAGGAGGTTCTTGGGGAGGCTTTTTCTTTAAGACTGGGAAAGACGTGTGAAAAGCCTGGAGTTTGACTGCACACACCGATACTCTGCTGAGGCTCAGAGGTCTTGAGAGAAGACAAACATTTCTCTGCAGGGAGAGACAGGGAGAGGAGCACCTTGTCTTATTCTTTCCATGCAGGAGTAGTCTGGGACCAGTTAGCTTCTGCAGCTGCAATTAAAAAGTTTGTTCTTTTGAGTACCTTACAACACAGGCATTATTGTCCTACAGTTACCTGGAGTATCTATAAAATATTGAACTGAAGAGTTTTCTTGGCTGGATAACCCCACAGCTGCCCTTCCTCAGGGCTTTCTCATGTTTTGATCTAAGCAATTAAGCTGGCACAGCTGCTCAGCTCTTCCCAGTGAGCAAGCAGACGTTGCTCACTGTGAAAACACTTCCTGCAGCCACCTCTTCTCCCACCCACCCAAAGGCTAAGGGAGCATGCATCAGGCCTGACCAGAAAGGAACACAGCATGATCATTGAACAGTGCCATCCCCGAAAGCAGCTACTATCCCATCATTGTTCAACAGCATCCGTGACGGTAATTATAGGAAAGAAAAAGAATGTAAACATCAGAACGTGATTTAAAAGAAAAGGAATCAGAGCTTTGGCCAAAGGCGGCTGTAAAAATAAGGGACGTGCTCAGAATAGCTGCAATGAATGCAAGCCTACTTTCGCTTGTGAGGCACTGCTTCCCAACGCTCCAATGGCACGTTTAAAGAAAACCGGAGCTTAAAGCCTGCAGGAACTTACTTGGAGAGGTGTGCGGGAGCAGCACCGCCGTATGAGATGGAACATGCTTGCTTTGTCCGGGTCCTGAAACAGCAGCCAAGCGGGTGGCTGGCCGAACCGCGAGTAGCTCAGCTCGTGCCGCAGGCCGCGCTCAGCATTCAGACGTGCGCTTCTCACCGTGCTGTACTGAGAGGTAAAGCCTCGACGCGCTCTGTAATTATTTATCCACCGCGGAATGTTTTGCTGCGGGTCGTTCCGGGAACCGACGTTGCAGGCCAGGCGAGGAGGAAGGCCGGCCGTGCGGGACGCGGCACTTCCTGCGTACCGGGCAGCGCTCCGGCTGGGCTCCACCTCGGCGGTCCGGGCGGGAACGTGCACGGCGCCGCTGGTTCCGCCGCACAGGGAAGAACGCAGCCGTGCGCGGCACCCAATACGCGGCCCGGCACGTGCCAGAAGAGCACCGCGCGGCGCGCAGCCGTCGTGCCGCCTGACAGCCCGGCCGCGCCCGGCCCAAGCGCCGCGGGCTCCTGAGCTGGCCGGGCCCGGCCCGGTATTTTCTCAAGCTTGCGCACGCGGACGGCCGCGAGACGCCATAGCGGAATACGACTCCCAGGCTGCCCCACGGCGCGGGGCTTTCTGGGACTCGTAGTAGTTCTCCGCGGCGCCCCAGAGACCGCGAGGACGGCGCCGATTGGCGGGGCGGGGGGCGCGCGCGCACCCTTATCCCCGCTCTGGGCGGCGGGCGCCGGGGGTGGGGGTGCGCTCCGCGTGGCCGCCGGCGGAGCCAAGTGGGCGTGGCTCTTCCGCCTCCCGGCCCCGCCCCCCTCGCTCGCAGGCCCCGCCCCCTCCGGCCCCCGGCCGGGCAGGGCCGGGCAGCCATTTTGGGCAGAGCTTTGTTATGGTTCTGGGGCCGCAGGAGGCAGCGGGAGAGGCCTGGCCGGTGAGTACGGCGCCCACCTCCGTTCCCCGCGCTTCGCGGCGTCTCCGTCCGCCGCTCCGCCGGGCCCGGCGCCGGCTCCCCGCCTTCCACTCCCCGATCACCGGCCCCGCGGCCTCGGAGCGGCCCGGGATGGGCCTCCCGCCAGGCCGGGACCCCTCTGGCGGCGGCGGCGGGGGGAGCGGGGCGGCCGCCGGGGGGAGCTCGGCGCTCCGGACCTGCCGCCCGCGCGGCCCCGGCCCTTCCGCTGCGGCGGGGGGAGCCGGGCTCCCGGGGGGCTCCGGGCCGAGGGGTTGGGGGGGGCGGCCGGGGCCGAGCTCCGCGCTTATTGTTTCCTGCCTCGGCGGAAAGTTTGCCGAGCCCTACGCCGCTCCGCTGGCGGCGCGCCGTGTCAGTGAGGGGCGCGGGGGCAGAGGCCGGGGTAAAGTCCCCGGGGCCGCGCCGGGCTTCTGCGCGGCGGCGCTGCGAGCGCGAGTTGGAAACGAAAGTGGGAGAGTCGGGCCGAGGGCCGATCCGCCGCCGTTCCGCGGTGGTTGGTCGGCTGGGAGGGGGGGGGGGGGGGAGATCGGCGGCGACACGCGTGTCCGGCCTGGCGGAAGGAGACCGGAGCCCCCGGGTGCCGCCCGGCCGCGTGCGGCTCCGGGTGCTGCGCCGTGTGGGGCGGTGGCGGCCGCGGGCGGTGACGGCCGAGCTGCCGGGAGCGCGCCGGGCTCCGGGCCGCCGCTGAGGGCTTTGAGTTTTGGTTCCCGCGGCAACTTCGGAGCGGCTGTTCGTGCGGCCGAGAGCTTTTCAGCGGCTCGAGGCGAGCGGCCGCTGCCGAAATCCTTCCGGCCGTGGCGGAATTTCTTAAAAACATCGGCTGCAAATCGCCTCGGATAAGCTGACCAGGTCAGCTGGCGCCGCCCTCGAGCTTCTAGTGACACAGGCGTTAGTAATGCCGATAATATTCCGGGAGGTTGGAAGCGGCCGAGGCAGGGACGTAAACACGGGCTGGGAGCGCACCTGGGCGGCTCGGAGCGGGTGGGGCTGCGGCGGGGCCCGGCGCCGCCTGCCTGCATCCCGGCTGCGGCCCGCAGCGCTGCTGGGAGCGCCGGGCGCGGGGGTGGGAGCGCTGTGCTCGGCTCTTGTGTCTGCCGAGCGGGGCTGGAAAAGTCAGGTGTGGGGCGGGGGGAGAGGAAACATCGCCGTTCAACAAAAATAACCCTGTTTTTTAACGTTACTTCAGATCGCTTATAGAGAAAACTGCCTTATGAGAACTTCTAAAAGTTTTTTTTTTTTTTCCTAGAGAAAGCATTTGTTGGCATTTTCCTCATTTACTTAAAGCCGCTTCTAAGGAAGCACGACCTTTGCATATTTTATACATCTGGTTTGTAGTCTTAATCTTGCGTGGCACTGAAGTTTCCATTGCAGATATTCTGCTTGGACTTGGAGTGAAAATATGCAGGGAACAGATGGCATTTAGAAAAAAAAGATGTCCTGTTTGTTGGTTGTTGTTTTCTTTTCTATGAATGTTTCTGAAATAAGGAAGGAGCAGCGTGCAGATGTGATACGTATCACAAACTCAATGGATGTGCACGCTGTGCCGACTGCTGGGAGAAGTGCCTTCCTTGGAGATGTGTTTCAGGTTGCTGTCACCTTGTCTTGCTGATGGCACTGCTTGGTGCTTGGCTTGAGTGCCTCTTCAAATCGGTGTTTTAAATGAGGGGATGAAGTCACGAAAGGGAACTGATCTTCACAAACAGCTTTGGGAAATGTTAAAAATACTTTGAGAGCTGTGGGTTATTTTTTTTTTTTTTTTTTTTTTTTTTTTTAAGAAAGCAGTGCTGTGGATGGATCTGTGAATTTCTTTGGGAGTGTGGGATGTCGGATAGCAACGACAAGAGTGCCACAAGAGAACAAACACTTCACTGGATCAAGACTCAAGTTGCATTTTTTTAACGTAGTTTCAGCATTAGGGGATTTTTGAAGCTGCTGAATGGTTTGGTTGCAGGGTGCACTGCAGGGCGTGCTGTATTCATTCATGTGAGCAGATTGGTTATGTTAAGCAGGGCCAAAACACGAAGCACTCTTCTCAGCAAAGCGCTGGTGGTTCCTGCACCGGTACGGCTTTGTCTGTGAAGGCACAGACATGGGCTGGTTGTTGCTGTAGGTTACAGTGAGCAAGGTCATTGCTAGCGAGCTCTCCAGCTGGTGAGGCGCTCTGCGTGCAGAGGAGTTTCTTTGGGGTTTGTAAGTCCTGTGCTAACTTATTTGGCATCGAGTGCTTTCTCTCTGTTTTAGATGTTGTCCTTCTAACATGGCGGGGTAAGGAGCTGCTGCAGCGTCACTTGTGCAGCGCCTGGCATTCTGAGTAAGTGGTGCACATCTGTCTTTTGCAGAGTCGCACCAGTTTGGGTTCTCCTTACTTGTCAGGTTTGACGAAAGGCAGCGAAGTTGGCAGAAATGTGGTTCTGCTCAGCACGCCTCCCAAACGCCAGCGTGTTGTTTCACTGGTGTTCTGGAAGGTAACGTGTTCCTGTGACAGTGTGCCAAACTTGAATGAGTTATTGTATGGTCAGAGGGTAAATTTACATTTTTGGGAGTGGATTTAGATGGGCCGATAGCAGCCAAATGCTCACTGTCCTGTATGTGCAAACACTGTGCAGGCTGAGAAGTTTAGGTCACGTCAAGGCTGCTAATGTGGTGGTAAGGGGGGGGGGAAAGCCTATCAGCTACATTAATCATATATATTAGCAATTGGACTACATGACTACAAATTGGGATTTCTTAATTAAAGCGTGCTTAACATTGTTCAGTTCCTGCCTTCTCTAGCTGGGCTCCAAAAGTGTTTGGCAAAGAGAAGAACTTCAATGCCTTGTACTTCTCAGGCTTTTCTGTAATTAAGCAGCAAAGAGACTTTGTAGGATGTTGGTGTGTGCAGTTCCCTAAAATGACTAATGTGAAATGGTTGCACTCCAAGGTCTGGCTTAGGACAAACCCTTTGAAGCGGTGCATCCAGATGTAACTGAGGCTGTGTACAAGAAGTGATGATCAGGCCCAAATAGTTTGCGGGATACGACCCAGAGCCTCTGGGACTGCTGGGCTCACCAGGAGCTGCTGAAGTCCTAGCAATAGAGTCATTCTAGCAGCACTACCAGCAGCTTTCTATGTATTTTTAATTCCATCCTTGAATCTTGTGCTCCATTTCTGTTTGGGGCTTTCATTGCCTTATCCTCCACCTTGAAAGGAACATCACAGCTGTGTGGTGCGGTGTTGGTGCCTCCTGATAAGCAGAGGTGTGTGCGCCCAGGGTCTAGCTTCATGTCCTTGTTTTTTTGGAATCTACTTTTTCTAATACAAGAAGTGGCCAAATATTTTAATGGATTTCCCATGGAGCACTTTTATTTTCAGCATGTGCAGCAGGTTTAGGTAGATAGTGTCAGAGAACAGTAATGGTGTGGCCGGGGTGGGTGATGCTGGGGACAGAGGCTCAGTGTGGCAGGGGCTGCTTTCCTGGGTATCTCTGTGACCCACATAGCACACAGCATGTGACAGTGACCGTAGTGCTCTGGTGCTTTGTCATCCTTAGTTCCTAATGAGCAGCTCTCTTGTAAACAAAGGGCTGAGTCTGCTGTGGGGCATCTGCTGTTCTTTTGGATGCAGATTATCGATACCCAGAAAGTTGTGGGTGAATTTATAGTCAAGTTATCAGCAGACTTCTGGCAGTAAACCCTCCAGAAAGAGCGTTCTGCCATTGTGTTCCAGTGCACCATCCATCACCTGGAGATTAATCAGTATTCACATGAGGTGGTCTGAAAAGTTTTTCAGTGCTAATCTTTAAAAGCTTGGTGGGGGAATTCTTGTACCCTGCAAATGTTAAATATATTATGCTTTTGACTTTTGGTTTTGGAAAACTGTCTTTTCTATATATTGAACTCCATTTAAGTAGAAGAATTGGGTTAAGGATGCCTTAAATGACTTCAGATTGGCTGGGCCTTATGGAATGTATCCCACAGTACTTCGGGAGCTGAGAGTCTGTGGGGATGGGAGAAGTTCCAGCTGAGGAGTGGTGGGGAGCAAATCCACTCCTAGCATTTGGAAAAAGACAGGACAGGAGCCTGTCTGTTCAACTCATCTTGTCACAGGGAGACAAGTGATGAGTGCTCGTATCAGGAACTTCTGCTGGGTCATGTACTGCTTGGTGTTTTGTTTTTCTGTTTTGAAATGATTTTGTTGCTAAGTGCAGATGGTATGATCTTGGGAAATTCAAGAAATAGTCTGAAGTCAATCCTGTTTAGCGTAGGTGAGGTTCAAATTGTAAAGTTTAGGAATATTACCTCATGCAGACACGTAGCAGCTGGCGAGGCAGCAGTTCTGTGAGAGAGTATTTGGGGTTTGTAGTGGTTCCTAAATTACCATGAATCAGCAGCATTGCTGTCATGAAAATTCACTTGTCGTACTGGAATACATCGAAGCATCATAAATGAGGTCATGAGGCAGTTTTTCCATTCCTCTGAGGAGCTGTAGGTCTCCAGCAAAAGTGTTTTGTTCAGTTTGTCAAACTTTAAGAAAGGTTATAGCTGGGTGAGAAGAACTGTAACGAAGACCTGAAAAGAGAACCTCTGAGTGAGGATTGAAAAACTGTTGAGCCTGGCATGGTTTTGTACCACTGGTGGCTCATCAGACATCAGCAGGTTAAAGTTACGTGCAGGTGGAAGTGGGAGCCAGCTGTCTGCAAGCTGTCAGGTGTGCTAGGTGGGTCACATTCGTTGTTATCACCATCAGTACTTTGAACCTAAATAGCTTCAGCAGTAAAATTGGAGTGGTCGTGACATGTATTCATTTATTAAGAAAGAAATGTGACTGTGTTCAATCCTATAATGCACTGTTACATCCTTTTTCTGCTGGGATAAATACCGACGTGGAGAGATGTCTTCAGAGGTGGCTGTAAAGAGAGGTGAGCTTGCCATGTCCCTGGTGAGCAGAGCAGGTAGTCAGGGGCTGAGCAGGCAGCTGGAGGTGTTCAGTTGGGCACTGGCTGCAGGGACAGGCTTCCAAGCTGTAGGAACAGCCAAAACGAATTGTAGAGATGCTCTGGAGAGTGCTGATGTGGTAATCTGTGATGTATGGCTCCTAAAAAAATACTCCAGTGTGGGTGTGAAAACCTGCATAATGAATTCTAGTCCACTGATAGTAAACTTGTTTTTCTGGTGATTTTTTTTGAGACATTTTAAGATTAATTTTAGGATTATTTTTTGGACCTCTGCAGTCTGAAGGTGACTGTACAGATTCTTTAGGGAGACACTGTTTAATTTATTTTCAAAGACGTCCAGTGTGAGAGAGTAGAAGGTCTTTTAAGCCCCAGGAGAAGATGATCTATGAAACCTCTCAGGGTCCTTCCTAGGCACTTTCCTGGTATTCCCTAGCTTACTGTAGGGCACAGGGGTAGAAGAATGACATTGCTTAACTTTTGACTCACACAGTGTACATGCAGAATAGCAAGGCAGTAATTCTCTGCAATAGAAGCAGCCTTAAAGACTAACTCCAACCAGCTGAACAATATGTTGTCAGTATCTCCTTGGTTTATTTTGTGGAAGTCTGTCAGAGCTTCGCTGCCCAGATCACAGAGCTCTCACCCAGAGAGGAGCTCCCTGCCCGATGCAGCAGGTCAGCACAGCTCGTTCCTCTTGTGAATTTTCGAGGCCAAAACCAAACAAGTGGAATGTTATTGCAGTTTATTTTATATGAGTAGGACTCATTTTAAACAGGGCTGTCTTTGGTGGTATTTCTGCACCTTTTGATAGTATTTTATTAGAGAGTGCACTGAAAATTTTAAGCTTCCTTACTGGAAGGAAAAATGTAGCAGAGAACATAAGCTTTGATAACGCGGGTGCTGTGTGTGTGCTGAGAAGTGCTGAGTGAGCGTGTTTTTGTCATATCATAGCCACAGATGAATAAATACTATGTTTCTTTGAATGGTCCTGGACTTGAGGTAGAATGGTTTGGGAATAATCCTATCGTAAGGGAGGGGTAGAGATTGTGTTAGTGGGGCAGGAAGTAGCAACAACTGGAATGCGCTGCCCTGCCAGTCTGCAGTGCTGGGGAAATGGTTTGAGGGGAAGAATTACTGTAATACCCTTTGGGAGAACAGTCTTTGACTTCTGGATGTCCTTCTCTGTTCTCTTCATTGGCTGCTTTTTCTCTTTGCAAGTGACGTGCCTTCTGTTCTTTTCTTATCCTTCATCTGGAATGCAGCTCTGTACTCCCCTGTACGAGATCTATGGTCTGGCTTGCCTTGACACAAATATTTGATATACTCTGCCCATATTTAATGTTCTTTTCCAAAGGAAATATGGTTTTTCTCTGCTCTGAACTGAATGTATTTAAATGTAAATGTGCTACGGTAGTTTAAATAACACTGGTAAAATACTGAGTTACAAAATACCCGTGGTGAGCAACACTCATCCCGTTCTTTTAAGGTATTGGAGAACTTTTTGTTTCATTTGTTTGCCATCAACGTCTCTAGAAGGCAGGTAGGCAGGAGTTATGTAGCGTGCAGCAGGGATAAGGCAGTAATTACATATTTGCAATTCCTTCTTTATGATGAAGAGCATTACCCCAGTGTACATTACTGAGAGTCAGAAGGGGCTGTCCGTCAGGCTCTGGGCAGGCTGTGCAGATACACCGTTCAGTGCCACGACAAGGTTTTCTGCTTTGTAATGTTCTGCTCTGTGCTGACCTCAGGTGTTTTCCAATGGTCTGTAGATGAAAGTGTGCTGTAAGATGGTTTTTTGGTGTTTTTTTGCTCTTCAAAAGCTAAAGAGACCTTTGGATCTGATGAAAACTAGCAGAATGGCTTCTTTGATTTTTAAAATATCTTACAGTGCAAAATGCTAAAACTGTTTGAAAGTTCAGAACATTCAATTCAATTTTAAAGCATAACGCTGTTTAAATTAGCATAGCACTGGGTGTGGGGTGTTATTTTGTTATCAGTAATGTCAGTGGCCACGCTTGTTTAACAGCAGATATGTATAGAACACCCAGGGCTCCCCTCCATGCAGTAGGGGACAGCAGTGAGCAGGCTTCAGTGTGCCGGGGTAACTTGCTGTTCTCCAGTATCAGCAGCACTGAGGGCTGTAAAGGGCCACCGAACAGGAATGGAGTCATAAGTGGCACAGGAGAGGTGCATAAGGGGTGACACTGTCACCACTAACTGTAGGTTGTGCAGGCTGAGGGAATAATTGTAGGTGCAGTACCCACGTCCCAGTGTGTGCCTGGTAGGTGCTGAGTCGTCTTGTTTCTGTGTTAAAATAGTGCCATCTTTGGACTCGGTGTAAACTCTTCAGATCCCACTGGTATGATTCAGTTGTAAAGTTCACGCTTGCTGAGGTTCTGAGCCTCATCACCTCACGCAGGCTGTTGTAAAGGCTGCCCAGAAGCAGTCTTTTCCAAAGTGTGCTTTGGGCTTTTGTACAAAACGCAGCTTGCTTGTGTAGGCAGACGTGCTGCCTCTGGGGGGGCTGTGTTCTGCTTGGTGCATCCAGGAGCATTGCTAAAGCTGAGTTGTTTGTCAGTGGTGTTTCCTTGCTTGATGGAGGATCTTTCTGTTGTTGTAAACTTAGAAGTCACTTTTGTATGATTTGGTTCTGTTACTCTCGTGCATCCTTGTGTCTTTGCTGGTAAGATTGAAATGACCTTTCCTCAGACCTTGCTGTCAGTAATTACTCACAAGCCCAGGCAGTGCAAGGTGTGTGGTTGGGTGGATGCATGTATTTGTTTGAGGAGTTCAGAAGCAGGTAGGATTTGGTCAGCGTGACCTTAGAAATGGGAAGAAAGCCGTGAGTGGAGAGCTGTTTGTGAGGCAGCTCTGTGCCAGGCGCCTGCCTCGGGAGGCGTGCAGGTACTGCAAAGGACTTTAAGGTATAGATGTGACCTCGTAGACCTTTCTCTAGCTGTTTTCACATCATTGAAATTAGTCATCTGCTTTGCAAGAGAGGTCAGACAGATAACAGGTGGGGATCCTCCCCCAGCCCTACCTGTTACTCTGCAAAGCCATCTGTATTGGTAAGCTTCTGGTCATTTTGTCTTGGAGCACACACAGGTGCAGCGCCGCTTCTGGAGCACAGCACAGCTCTGGTGGTGCTGCAGGACAGGTTAATTTGCTTTGAACTTGAAAAGTAAGCTGTTAATCTTTCAGCAACAGATGGTTTTCACACACAAAGAAAGAATTTTAATATCTGCATTTCTGTGCATTTTTGGATGCATTATGAGCATTTCAGCACGTTATGTATGGTTTTAACAGGCTCGTAGTTCCTTGATTCTGTAAATCCAAGTTGGGTGATGCTGTGCGTTTTTAGATGTTACTTTTTTTCAGCCAATAGGTACAGTTCAAGCAACGCTTCTGAATGGTATTTTTATTTGTGTAATTGTCAGTTGTGTTCAGATAACCCTTTGGGGCTGTGGTTATGTGGTGCCACAGACAAAGAAGGGTGGCAGCTCCGTGTTCTGCGGCGCACCACGGCACGGGGAGCACTGCTGGTTGTTCGTGTCGTTCTGCAACACCTCTGCTGGTCCTCTCCAAGTGCAGCCGTGTTTCAGCAGCAGGATGGGCTGCAGGTGTGTCTGCATGGTTGTCTTAATAGAAGCTGAAGGCAGAATGAAAGTAAGTTTGTTTTGCAGACACTTTGTGTAGGTACAAATAACCCATCTCAACTGGAGACGATTCAGCTCAGCAGTTGTTGTGACAACTCTTGAACTCGTAATGCTGCAGTTGTCTTTTATAGTAAGGCTCAATAATATATGCAAGGTTGGAGCAAGATTTGTAATTATGTTATTTTAAAATAACTGTGTGCACAAATATGATTATCTTATTGAAAAGAAAAAGTTTCTATTAATACCAAGCTGTGTTCTCTCTGAGTTTTTTTGTTTGCCAGCTAACTTACACCTGGAAATGACACTATGCTCTAAAGAGTAGCTAAGTAGGAAGTTCTTTTATGTATGTTTAGGCGTGTCTGCTTGATTGAATAACTTTAAAAGAGCTGCACAGAAAGAAAACTGATGAGGGAAGTAAATTCTGTTCTGCCTTATGCATCCATTAAATTGCTCACTAATTTTTCTGAATGCATTTGCAACCCAGCTGACATCTGATCGTTAGGAATACTGTTGAAATCCCAGTTGAGTTTATAAAGATGACCAGTTAGGAAAACAAATCTTTTTAAGCAAATGCGTTCTAGTTGGAGAAATACATAGGAGGGCAGTGAGGTGGACTGAAATTGTGGCAGGGATAGACAGATACTGTCTCTCTGACCTATTACAGCTGCTGTGGGCTGGATTGATAAATGTATAATGAAGGGTAAAAGTTTGTCCAGTTGTTCTCAGTAGAGGCTCCAAGACTTGCATTTGCTGCCGTGGGAGAGGAGAGATTGAATTAGGTGCTATGTTTGATAGGATTCTACCTAAATAGATTTGAAGGGACCTGAGGAGGCTCGCAGAGAAACCTGAAGCAGGAAAAGCATCCAGTAAAACTTGGAAATGTGCTGGAATATGTAATGTGAGCAAAGGCCAGAAGGGCACGGCACAGCTGGCGGCCTGGGATCTGGTCGGTAGCTCAGGGCAGCTCTTCTGCCTGGGAGGAGGAGGTGGGAGGTGGGAGAGGAAGCACAGGAACAATGCACGGCTGGTCGTGCCAATCTCTGTGTTTCCTTACGGCTTTAGGAACATCTTCATCCATTTCTCGTTGTCTTCAGCTTGTTTCTCTCGTCTGATGTTCTTGGCTTACTGAATGCTTCCCTCGTTCCTACTGTTAGGTTTATATGGAAGGCTCAGCTTGGGAATCAAAGTTTCAGAGATTAAAGGAGAGGGAAGGGTTGCAGTGCCTGGACAGCTGTTGGGAACTGTAGCACAGAAGGGAACTTTATGGGTGGCGTATTGGGGGTATTTTGACCTGAACTGTGTGTACTTACCTTAATCTGTGTCGCTTTTAAATGCCTGTGAGTTCCTTCCATTTTCACGTTAAGCCTTTAATATTTACTTAGACAAATACACAATGACATTTAATTATATAAAATAGCATTTGGTTTCTTTTTCATTCACTTCTTTCTGACTCCAATGTTAGAAGTATTTCTGTAGCAACAAAACCTTGGGAAAAGATGTGGCTTTTAGTTGAAAGATTTCTAATGCAACATGTGAATAATGATCATTTAAATCATTTTTCAAGAGATCAGAACTGTTAGCAAGTTGAACCCAAGTGCTCATACAGAGTAACTATTTTATGTCCTCTTGTCAAAAAAAATCTGCCTTTTGATCAGTGAAAGAGTATTTTGAGGTGCATGACAGCCTTTTTTATTTTTTCCACCAGAGCTCCCTACAGTGAATATAATTGTTCTGAGAGGAGGTGAGACTTTAGAGTGCCTCCTTTGATGGTATCATGCTTCTCCTTTCCAGAAATAAGTCAACCACGAGCACGTGGAAGAGAGAATGGGTTAAACTTGCATTGACAAGCACTGTTGGTCGACTTTTATTTATTTTTTTTTGCCTGGAATTGGGAGTGGCCATCAGGGCTGATCTTTGTCCTTGCTGCTTTCCATACAGTGAAGCAGTTAAAGAGCAGATTGGCTGAGCTGTGAGTGCAGGACGGCAGAACTCCTTGGGCTGTGCGTGTTTGCTCGCACACGGACCCACCGCCGCGTGGAGGCGCTCTGCTGGCTGGCAGAGGTCACCTCAGTTCTGCGTGGTAATCAAACAAACAGGACGTGGTGTATTGGGAAGAAAGATTTGAAAAATGCAGAATTGTGACTATAGATGTTCAGACTGAACACTTCGTGCGTTTTTTTGCTGAGGTTGAGAGTGTGGTGTAGAAGAGAGCAGGGTGTGGTTGGGCACTGGGAACACCAGGGAATGTCTGCTTGAAGCCAGGCTGACAGTTGTATTGCCCCAAATGGACTTCCACACAAAGCACAAGTGAGCTCTGCCCCCTCTCGTCTGACACACAAATAGATGAATGTGATTGAAAAGGAAACAGTTTTACACAGAAGCACTGATAATAAACTGTAGTACCGTCTGGCTTAAATTCTACACAGCTGAGAAGGTATGCTGGGATTTCAGCTGCTATTCGTGCTTGTTCTTGCAGTTTTTTATTAATGATTTACTGTAAGTTGCTGTCAGAGAAGGTTATCGATAGACTCTTGGCCTTGCTTGTTGTGATTTAGTGGTATTGGTGCTGCCAGTGGTACGATAGGTTATAAGAGTGCTCTGTGGATGTGTGGAAGGAGTAATATTGGTCAGGATTCAGCGTGTGTGAGAGAAACCTATGGATTAATACCAGAGATTGAAGTGCTTCAGCAGTATTATCTACAGCAACTCATCTAATGGTAAGCTTTTGCTTTAACTGAAAGCAAGCATTGTGTTTTCATGTGTCACATACCTTACTTTTTGTGATGCTGCATGCAGAGGAAGGTGATAACCGAAGAGCACTTTGTCTGATGGAATTAGGAGCCATCTGCAGGCTGCATTGGCACACAGCCTTCCCTGCTCTGCTCAGGCCAGGAAATAAACTCAGGCACAACTGTGAATTTCCAATTTGAAACCTATCATCTGTATGCTACTTGAAAAGGGTGGAGATGAGCTTAAGCATCTTGCTTTAATTTGCAGCTCCTTTCATGCAGATTTTTGTAAACCCTCCTGTAATGGTGACACCCACGTGTGAGATTGTTTCCCAGTAGAAGTTACATAAGTACCAAAATACTTGCTGAGAAAGTTGGAGAGGATGCGGAGGTCCTTCCTGTAACAAGAGTGAAGTATTTTGGTTTGGTGGTTCATGGGAATAGCAAAAGCACAACGCTTGTAGGACTTAAACAGCAGTTCAAAGTATCACGTCTGTGAGTTGTGCTGGCCTGTCTGCGTGCACGTGAGAGATTGCTCCTTAGTGAACTGCTCTGATCACTGGTAATCCCAGGGCTACCAAAATAGCACATTAAGAGGTCTGCATGCGTGTTGGTGGTCGGAGTTTTGCATGGAGTTTCACCATGCTTCTGGCTGCGCTGAGATACAAAGCCGCCTGTTTTGCTGACTGCTGATAGGCTCTTTCATTTCTGGAAAGTCCTGGAAGCCTTTCTCTGAAGTGAAACCTGGTCGGTGTAATTCAGTTGTGGTTTTACTTCTGAACTCAGACCTCCTTCCTGCTACGGCATGGATACAGAATTCTGTAGCCTTGGTTTATCTGGCTCCCTTTAAAGACAAGGAACAGTTTTGTATGGGTTTTGCTGCTTGGTCCATTCTTCACTTCAGTGTGAATCATTCTTGAGGTACATTAAATCAACATCTTTAAACGATATTACTTGCCTCTGTCAATAATTTGACAAGGCTTAATTGCTATGCAGGTTGTTTGTAAAGCATATTTATTCAGAGGGTGAAGTAATTAATCTTACATAAATATATTGAACTGTGCACTGTCTGTCCCTGTTTTATCTTCCACTTACGCTGAATTGTGTGGTAGCAGCCTCAGAAGGTCACATCTGAAGGAGTCAGACCCGTGCTGAGTTCAGCACAGAAGGCAAATTGTTTTGTCTGCAGCAGACGTTCCATGCTGCACTGTGCACACTGAAAAATTACCTGTTAATATAAAAACAGCTCTTGATAGGGTGGCACTTGTGTTGTTTGCAGTGTTGTGACACTTAGGAGATTGTGGCAGTGGATGTGGTGCTCACGGAGCTTCCAGGTCTGTTTTGTGTGTGCCAGAACTCTGTTCTTCCATCAACAACAACATCTTGTTTCAGATAGATCCCCTCATTCTCATATCATTGTTTTCTGTTCTATTAAAAGGAATTACCTAGAGGATAAAAATGTGATGATTCTTACAGTATCCCTTTTCTTTGTTTATGTTCAGCTTCTATCAAAACAGCCTTATACTCGCACGCACAAAAAAGGCATACTCTGCATGCTCAGCAGAGTAAAGAATGGCATAGCAAATGCAACGAAAACCAGAATTGTTCAAAGAATGGAACCATACCAGGCAAGGAAAACAAACACTGATAAGTCAATTATAAAGGCAGAATGAGGCCTGCCTGAAGGGATCCTGAGAAATGGAATGGCTTGAAAACAGTGACAAATCATTTCAAATGTTTCGGGAGTGGTAGACCTGTCAGTTTTCTGCTGGTTAGGTAGGATGGTTGAAGGGAAAAAAGCCATGACAAGAAAAATAGTTTTGTTGTGCTGCTCCCCAGTGTGGAGGCTCACCTTACCATGAAGTTGAGTTCCATCAGACTGATGTTTACACATTCAGAAGAATTGATAAAATCAATAGCAAAAAATTACTGGTGTCACGTGGCATTTGTCAGGCTGGAAACCAAAGGGAAAAGCTTCAGAGGAGCTGTGTTACTGGGGGCAGAGACACTGGGGTGCCTGTGGGACCCTTCTGTACAAGCATCTCGTTATTTGTTCTGTTCTCATTAAACCATGTTAAAAATGAATAAGAAAAGAGCAAAGTGTGGTGTTTTATGTTAGAAACCCATGGTATACCCCCTCTTGAACCTTCCATAAAAGCCTGATGTCTTGGAAGGATTGAGTTCATAGGTGTGGGGAAAAATGACAAGGATTGCCATTGAATATCCTTTCATTCTGCTCTGAGTGGAGGCTGGATGGATCTCCACTCTTAGCAATACATCCATCCTTCACATTCTTTACAAATGCTGGTTTTGCTTCTCTCAGCTTTTGCTGAGACATAAATATCGGGGATGATTTTATTTAATAACCTGATGGTTTGTGAGGCTGACTTTGAGTTTGTAGACAAAGCTTTCCTATCCTGTCTTAGTACTTCGGTGCCTCTTGAGGCATTGAAGATGGAGAGCGTGGGTAAAGGGGTTTAACTTTCTTATGGTTTGGTTTTAGATGATTAAATTATTTCTGCCTTGGTTGTGATCAGAGATCAAATAGCTTTTGGCACTTACGCAGTAGTTGCTCTGTTTCTCTTTTTGTTCTTCTCTCTAGTCATTATTTATCGTGTTTCTGCCACTTGTATTGATGGTTGTATTTTCGTATTTTTTGTTTCAGTGACTACAGTTCCTGTCTCACCTCTTTGATGGAAGAGGACTATGACCCAGAAGTGAACTCTCTACTGTAGAACAAGAAGCTCTTGTGGAATAATTTGTCTCCCTTTAAAAGCAGTACCCAGTCTAGAAAAAATAGAGTAGAAGAGATTATTTTTTGACCTAGCATTTTTCTGTTCATATGACCTATATTTCAGCATGTAAATGGTGAAAAACAGGAATATAAACATTTGTGCCTGCTTTTGAGCTTTTACATCAAGTAGTGCTTAGCTTTGTGGAGCATTAACCGAGCTACGTGAAGTCTAGAGTATATCCTAACATTCATTTAAAAAAAAAAAAAAACTATACTTTTTTTTTTTTTTAGCAAATGTATCTGGTAAAAATGAAGTTTATCTTTTAAGAGCACTTTGGCGGATGCTTCTTATTTAGATCTCAGCATTTGGGGCAAGCTTTTTCATACGTTGTGATCCTTTCTTCAGAGTGTTTGGGCTGATCTGCTGCAGACCATGAGCTGCCCAGCAGACTTGGGTGTACGTGTTCAGTGTTAACCATGGCGCTGTTCTGAATGCTGTCATTCAGGCTTGGCAAACCTTTTTGTAATGTAACTGACTTCTGTAGTAGCACAACTAGAGGATATTTAATGAGGTGAACGTGGTCGTGGCTTTTTTTAAAATATAAATTACCTTCTTAGGTTGGTTTTTTTTTTTGTAGTGAGAGTGCAAAAAGAGGTTAAAATGAGCAGCTGAGGGGGTGGAGGGTACAGTTGGCACGAAGTGCGGCCTCTCGTGCTCTGCTTTGAGACGCACTATTGCCTCAAGGCTGGCCTTAGAGTATACTGGAGAAGAAAGGAACCAGAAGGTTGTTGAAGCAAAGGAAAAGTGAGGACATTGGACTGGAGAGGCCAAACTCTGGGTGAGTTATCATATTCATTTTTTTTCCTTTGCTTATGTAGTATTGACTTGTTTGTGGCTGAACTGAAGGTTGTAAAAATCAACTAACGCTGTAAACCGGGGAGCCTTCTATTAAAGGACGAAATTCAGTTATGTAGAGTAGTAGTGGAGTTATGTTTGCTTTAAGCAGAGAAAGTTGCTGTGACAAGCAAAGGGAAAGGAAATTTGGTTTCGGGTTCCTCAGTGGGAGACACATCTGCTGCTCTTTGGTGGAACTTCCGTTAAGATACAGAGCTTTCAGCCAGCTTGTGTTCTGCTCCTAGGCACTTGGTTTCTTTGCTATGAAAGCAGTTCTGACATAAGACGTTCTGTGGACTGTGGAAATTGGTGTGCTGGGCTGCAGTCTTAAGCTGGGCTGCAGGAGCTGGCCTGCGGTGGATCCTTCAGGACTGATCTTCTCTCAGTGTCTCTGTCAGCATTGTGGGCTTGATCGTGTTCAACGTACAACCTTTGCAATAAAATAGGAAGTGATCACTCTTGTGTGGGCTGTGAGACAAAAAGCAGTGAAGGAATGTACCAAATTCTGGCCCATTTCAGTTTTACAGATCACTGACGTTTGCTGTTTGTTCTGTCTTCCTCCATCTCCAGACCTATCCTACCATGGATTTCATGGGTGTGGCTTTAGAATGGAATTATAAACAGGAAGTAGGTGGGAATGTTTTAAGTTCTTACCTGTTTTGTTCAGAGGAACAAAGTCAGCAGGAAAAAAGTCATTTTCAAGCGCAGTACAAAAAATTAGGGTGCTTTTTCCCCTCTTAGTAGTGTAGAGCAGGTTTGAGATTCTGGAAGAGATGTGAGTCAGGGAATGTTCTCTTCATTTACAGATCCTGGCCATGAGGTTTGATGCCTCATTTTATTGAAGGGAGACACTGGACCTAAATGGCGCAGCATGACTTTGTTCCTGCCTGGCTTAACTTCTCAACACCACAGTCAACCAAGGTAACTCAGTTACAGATTGCTTGCTCTCAGAGCTATGGTAATGTTTGTACACTTGTCCCAGTGTTAGATTGAACTTAAAATGTTTGTTGTTGTTTTTTTTAACTACTTTTTTGATTTTTAGGGAAGTCTTTTGGAAAGAGAGGTTATTAAGGTGGAAGTCTTTTTTTGTTTCCACAAATGTATCCCTTACATTTCAGAGGAGGAAATATCCTTTGCATTCAGACATGGAAGAAGTTCAGTGTTACTGTGCTGAGAATTGAGTGGAATCCCAAATAGAAAATGATTAAGAACCCCCCCTTCCCCCAATAATGTGGAGTGGTCAAGACTTGAGCTGGCACTCACGATACAATTCTTTGGATTTCATTTATGAAGGTGGCCATTGCTGTGGCCATTGCTGTGCAGTACACTGATGTGCCTTGGACTCCAAGTCCAAATTCAGAAATACTCACTGGTTTGTTCAGGGCTTTTTTTTTTGTTTGGTTTATTGTTTTTGTTTTTTACATTTTTAATGTGGGGGTATCTTCTGATTCCAGAAAAAGCTTCGGTTGACCCAGGAGTTCTCTTTTCAGGTCTCTTTTCTTCAGTGGCTTTTACATTACTTGCAAATGACAATGGTGAAAAATATTTTAATGGTTAATCAGGTCATGATGGACCAGGTGGTTGTTAATGGTGTTGGCTAAGCTGTACAGATATGCATGCTATATTGAGAAGTAGAACAGGAATGTGGGCTTGGGAGTGTTTTATTACATCATCTTTTTCTTTATACAGTCCCCTGCAGCCACCTTTGAGAAACATGGAGAGCATCTTCCACGGGGAGAAGGACGCTTTGGGGTGAGCCGAAGGAGACACAACTCTTCTGATGGATTTTTCAATAACGGGCCCCTCCGAACTGCAGGAGGTAAATATTGGATTGGAGTGCAGTCTGAGAGCAGCTATTTTGGAGTATTTTATGGAATTTAGAGTTCTGTGGGATAGAAATGTTTCTCAAAACTGTATCTTTCAAAACATCCCATGAGAAATTTGCACTGTTCTGTTCTCCCATGACACGTGCCAAGGCCTTTAGGGGTTTCTGTGGAAGCTGTATGTGCATTGTATGGCTTGGTTGATTTTTTGGGGGATGGTCACACAGTCGTTGAATAAGCTGGGCCTAGGAGTTACTTAGTGAACGCTAACTTAACAAGAAAAACATTCTGCATGCAGTGTTGACGTTTTATTATTTGAATACTTATCTCCTTTTGTTTAGACTGCTGGCATCAGCCATCCCTTCTCCGCCATGATTCTGTAGATTCTGGTGTTTCTAAAGGAGCTCATGTTGGGCTTTCTGGCAGTCAGCCTGGCTGGCATGGTCCCTCGCGGGGCCATGATGGCGTGAACCAGCGTGGTGGAGGAGGAACTGGAGTTCATCGCCACTGGAATGGCAACTTCCATTCGCGGAAAAGTTCTGCCTTTCAAGAAAAGCTGCCTGTTGAAGCCAGGGAAGAGAAGAAGGAAGACAAAGAGCATTTGCAATTTGAGGAAGAAGATTTTGTAAGTGTGTGGCTTCTCACTACAAGTGGCAGCTGTGAGAAGTTGGCTTTTTGGATTTCATTTTTTATTATCATCGATAGATGGCTAGGATCTAGAGTTGCATTCCATTCCATGCTTGAGATCCCTACAGATTTAACAGTGATTCCAGTGCTTGCAGGACACTAATTGATACCCAGAGACCGGGGGACTCGAAGACCTTGTTGCATTGGTTTTGGCACAGTATTGGATTTTGTGTTAGTTTTGAACTTGAAGACAGCTTTGTAACTCAAGCATTAAGTCAGATCTTCGTTAGAACTCAGAAGATGACGCTTTGATCTGCTACAGGAATGGTAGCTATGTTTTTGCCCTTGTGGCTTTGCTTACAAAGCCCTTTTTGCTCCTAAGAACATCTGTGTAGCTTATCTTCAGTCTTGCTGTTCCTGTCTCCTGTTCTGGTACATGCTGGTGTGTGTGATAACCTCTCCCAGCTTGATCATGATGCGTGCCCAGACCTTTGCAACCATCTTTTTTAGAACCTCTGGAATAGCATTTTTTTGTCTGAGATATTTTCTAATCTCTGTGAATCATTGTTTCTTCAGCCATCTCTTCCATCAGTGTCTACAGTTCATCCACCTTTTTCCAGCGTTCTGATCCCCGTGGTATTGTTAGTTGTAACAGTCTCTTTTATCCTGGCTCTGTTTTTACTGGAATACCTTTAGTTTTCGAAACTGCTCCAAGTATGAAGATGTAAGCACCATTTCTGCTCTTGCTTTCCAGTTTAGTTTCTTCTTGTCCTTTTGTCACCCCTTAAAAAGATCTTATTTTTATCAGACCTTGACTTTTGCTTTTTGCATCTTGTTTTTCACTTTTCTCCAGACTCTCGTTGATCAGTGTAATGAGGCCAGTGTTATCTGTACCTTTCTGGTAACTCAGTCTCTCCTCCTAATATGATTCCTCTAACTGCATCTTCAGTGCTCAAGCCATTGCTGCTTCCAGTCAAGAGAGTCTCTAGTGATAGTGTGCACACTTACGTAGATCATCTTGAGCTTTTTGCTTCCTTCTTCAGTTTTTATTTTTGGAAGGTTGTTTATATCTGAAATTCTCATGGCAGTTTGATGTTACTGCTTCTGTTTGGAAGGTTAGAAGTTGGAGTGAAATATATGAATGCCATGCAGATGCTTCAGGACAGAATCTAGTGTCTCAGCTTAAATTGCTCCAAGACCCAAGTTAGATTTAAACTGCTGGGTTTTTCACTGGAGTGCCCAGGGAGTGATTGCATGCTCTTGTTCAGCTGCTTCTGCTGTAGGAGTGGTAGCCTGCATCAGAGCTTAGTTAACACCTGGAGATCAATGATGAAGCTTACCTGTAGATTTCTGTTAATCTGATTTCTCAAGCATGCTATAAGCTGGTCCTTTAGGCAGACAAAAGCCTCTTGAAATGTAGAAAGTTACTGTAATGATTGCAGCCACACTGTTGTAGTCAATCTAAATCTTTCTTCATTCTCTTCAGTACCTTGAGAAGTGTCTTTCCAACCACGTGGCTGTTTCTTCTGTAAATGTTTTCCTTCTTTTTTTCTCTGAAGAAGATAATACCTTGCATCTGCTGTCTAGAAGCAAACTTTGCTAGGCAGCTCTCCTGTTGCCTTTGCTATGGTGTGACACTAAGGTACACCGTGGTTAAGTGTGCAGCTTTTAGGCCTGTGTGGCTGACAGACCCTGACCCCATAAAACAGGCTGCTGTTCTGAGTTCTGTGGTGTGAGCAGCACTGCTATAAAACTGCCCTGTAACGAAAAACTGAAGAGCTGGAACAGGAATTCCTAGGGTCTGAGGAAGGCATTCATGCTATGGTGTAACATTTGTTCCTAATTCTTACAGAACAGGAATGGCTACTGCTTCAGAATCTCGTCATTGGAGACGTAGTCTGTAGCTGTAGTAACTAACGTGAAGGATACATAAAAAGAGGAAAAAGTGGCTTTTTTCTTTTTACTGAACTTATTTGGTACAGGGAAAGAGGAATAGCTGATTGGGAGCACTTGTCATTGAATGCTTGGATTTTCTGTACTCTTCTTTGAGCTTGAACATGTCCTTAGTTGTTCCACTGAGTTCTGATACTGAACCAAAGGTAAGTCTGCAGAGAATAGTGGGTCTGAATGCAGTTGCCCTGAAAAGTGGATTCTAAAGCTCAACGTGAATAGTTTAGCTTTTTTGTCTATAAATATATAGATTTTTTTCATTTTTCTTTTTTATTAGGAACCTAATACTGCCAGGCTGATGATTAAATGCCTGAATCTTTTATGGGTATATCAGTTTATTGTGTAGTAGAACGCTGAAGGGCCTCTCCTCAATTTTCTAATGGTTCTGTTGGAAATACTGCAAAAGCAAATGAGAATATGAGCTTTTTAGGTGTCTTCTGACAGAGCGCTCCTCTAACTCGGGTGCTGCTCAAGAGAAATAGACTGTGGTTTCCTAGAAGCGTGTTATGTTAATACAAAAGCTTTATTTGTTATGTGCAATATAATGAATATACTCACTTGCATGTTCTGTGTGTTTACAGCCATCTTTGAATCCAGAGGCAGGAAGACACAACAACCAGAACAAACCTTTAGGGACACCTTCCGGAGTTTGGGGTAGGTAAAGTTATCTACATTGCTGTCTGCAATGCTGATATCAAAGCAGAAAGTGATAAATATTATTGGCTGTATAAATAATTCTGCTCTAGAAAATGCGTTTGACCTGAGAAGTACTAATTGCTTGTTTGTGTAAGTGCTGCACCTTGTAAGGTGCAAGTTACACAAAATATTTTTTGGTGAGTTAACAGCTGATCCATGGTTGCTCAAAAAAGTATTAATCTGTTCTGATCTCTGTTTTATAGTGGGAGGTTGTTAGCTGGCATCACTGTTGGCTTTTCACTTAGGAGTCAAGGGAGCTGTTGTGGTTAAGTGAAAAAAGATTGGACTTTAATGTCCTTATCTAATATCCTTTCTCAAAACTGAAACAAAGGAGTATCAGCTGTAATGTCTGAGGTTTGGAAGGGAGGAACTGGAGCTTTATACTGAAGCTGTTATGAAACAGAACATTTGTATTTCAAATCCTTTGTTTTGTTTTGACAGAAAACCCCCCTAGTGCCAAGCAACCTACCAAGATGCTGGTCATCAAAAAGGTTTCAAAAGAGGATCCTGCTGCTGCCTTCTCAGCTGCATTTACATCACCTGTTTCTCACCTGGCAAATGGCAACAAAGCCACCACCATTGTCCCAAGTGTCTACAAAAATCTGGTTCCTAAACCTGCAGCTCCTCCTTCCAAGGTACAAGAGTTTCCAGCCAAGTTAACTGTGGATCAAGGGAAAAGTCTCTCCCTGGACACGGGAACTACAGATGCTCTAGAAATTTTGTAGGATTGATATTACAAGTATTTAAGAAGTTAAGGAAAATTATTAGTTTGTTTTTTAAAAACAGCGTGCAGATGCTGGAGTTCTAAAATATGTTAATTGCTAATGCTGGCTGCTGCATTGCTGCAGAACCTCTGTGATGAGTGTAGAAGGTGTTACACTCTTCAAAGATGAAAGTGTAACAACTCTTTCTACGTGAAGCAAATCCAGAATTTCCTACCCTTTCCTAAGTTCTTCTTGATTCAGACCAAATTCTGCCAACTTGAGGAGGAATTCTAATAGTTAAAATTATTATCAAGTGAGGTAATCTAAACCTTTATTCCTTTACATGGGATAAATTGGGCTAACATGAAGTTATCAGTAGAAGAGTTTTCTGTTCACTGAATCAACCCATTATGTGTCTCAGTCCATATCCATACTTGTTCAGAATAGCTGAATAAGATGCAGTCGTAGTGCAGTGAGTAATGCAGCTGTCACTTGTCCTTGTACAGCTTGGATGATAAAAGTATCCAGACAGCCTTAGTAGTTTTTCATCTGGATGTTTTAAATGGTGTTTGAAACAAAAAGCCAAAGGTGTTGTTTGTCCAAACCATTGCATTGTCTCTTGGATTGCTTCAAAGAGTGAAAAGGAGTGCAAACAGCTTTTCTAACTTTGCTGATGTTTTTGCGTGTAAAGATAATTGTGAGGTTTGAAAACTAGAGCTGTACTGGCACTAGAGCTCAAGAGATTGAAATGTGCTTCTGAAAGCTGTATATAGGTCTGCTGTGCTGCTACATGTGTACCCATTGCCTTGGAATTGTGGAAGTCAAACATAAATATTTTCATAGCTGTTAGTCCTTGCCGTGTTGTTGCCATTGCACTTGTTTTCATTACTTCTAAAACCCTTTGCAGAAGTTTTTCTGTTAATTCAATCTAGAAGAGCTGCTCTTAAGGCTTTTCCAAACTGTTCTCTGAAATTACCCTTTAAATTTTAATTTTTTATTGAAACAAAAAAAAAAAAGCATTAATCTGTGCTCACAGTTGGAATAAACCCTTTAATTTTCATAGATAATTTAGAAAGTATGATCAGGCTTTTGGAGGCAGTCTTGCGACTGTGGTATGGAAGTTCAACTAATGTTAAAAGTGCAGGGTTTGTTTTTGGGGGGATTTTGAGTTTTGACGTCTTTCTCACTTGTGTTCCAGCTTATACATCTATATTTAATTCAGAATTATGGCCATATGTTATGGTAGCTGCCTCACCTTCCTTTTGGTGAAGGATATTCTGTTCAGAACAGTTACTAGGTGTGGGTTACACCTGGATTCATGCTGTAGATGTGACAATACTGATAATACATTACAGGCTATTGTGCTACTGGAGCAGGTGTTGACTCGTGATGAGTGGCAGCTCCCAGCAGATCACCGTCGTGTTAATTGTGATATAAACATGTTTTCTAGTCATTAAGTGTGTATGCATTGAAACGGTGCTGGGATTGTAGAGGGAGTGTGGTGCTGCTCACTGGTGGGGATTGCAACAGCTAGGAGTTGTGTGCTGTCTCATCTTGTGTGTTAGTGAATGATGGCCACTGATAGAAGGAGAGGTGGAGATCTGCGTGTCCTTAGGTAGAAAACCTGTATGCATGATGCCTTGTTCTAAAGGTAGAGACAGAAGGAAGCTGTGGTAGGATACGTCATTCTGAAGACTCCAGAAAGTTGTAGTGCATAAAGCATTAGAGTCAGAACGCTCCTTTTGGTGAAGTCAGCAGTACTGGAAAGCTGTCAGAGGCAAACGGGATGAAATATGCTTGTTAGCTGTACCGAAGGAGGAGAACACAGTGGCAGTGATAGAGGCACATTCTTCCTTTAGATGTGGCTGAATTGTTCACAGTTGAGCGGTGAGTGAAGGGCATAATATGCGAGCGATTCCTTTTGGTGCTCAGCTGTGGCTGTTGTCCTTGAATCCAGCAGTCTAAGAAAGTAACAGTGATCAGTGTTTGAATTTGCGTAAGCTGCCACTTTGTGGAAGGTGGGAGAATAACAATTAGCAGCCAAGAGCCAGGTGCCTGAACAAGTGCATCCGTGTGAGTATGCAGAGGGAAGCTTCCTCTCAAACTAGTTCTCCACTCCTAAGAAACTTACTACAGGCAATATTGTGGAGACCAGGGTCTTTTTGGGGTTTGAAAGGGATGTTTAGAATCTAGTATGAGTGCTGAATTATTTATTCAGCACTGTGGACTACTTCTAAGGTTGGTGTGGAAGGCTGCTAATGAGACCAGAATGATGGCGATTGGAGAGAGAGATCATAGGGAAACTATGGCTTCTGCTTTCATTGCTCCCAGAATACAAGATCTATTTTATGTCAGATACAACTTAATCACACTGTGCATGAATTATTTTGCTATCAAGTTGGCTTCAGAAGTGTAATGGTTCAAAGGAACCGTTATGCCTTAACGCTTTGACAAATGTATTTTTTATGCTGCTTGATACAAGTCATTTGTTAGAATCACTGCAGTAAGAGCTGCCACTTCAGTGTTTGTCCTTGGTTGACAAGACAGGCCCAAGAAAAATCTTCCAAGTAACAAAAAGTTATCTTGAAGTCTGCTTTTCAGCCAGATTGCCATTGTATCTAAGGAACACTGCAGAGTATCCAGAGCAGAACAGTAGGTACTCATCCACATTGGCTAAATCAGTGCAGTGATGGACACTTCCAGAGCCCTAGGAAATTTACATTCTTGGCTTGGACAGAAAGATTCCTTGAGGTGCTTCTTTCTTGCACAGGGGATATTCCTGTCAAGTGAGGCAGACCTTTTCTTTGAGGCATACAGTGTTCCTATATGAAATGTGGATTTAATTGGGCTCTTTGCTGCCTATCTGTGCCTAGCTGCAGGATGCACTGATTCCCTCAGTGGTGATGCCAGTTAATGAAGAGCCGCACTGGATTTTCTCCTTAGGCTCCAACTGCATTTTTTTGTTACAGGGTTGTGCCTGTGAAGCAGAACTTGCTGTGACTTGGAGGAAAAAGGAGATGATAGTGGGGGAAAAAAATGTATTTAGAGGTGAACTTGCTGGGAATGTTCTTGGAGAGGGAGGAGAAAACTCCACACAACAGACAATTTCTATCAATGCAGTTTTTGCTTTACTGCTTGCAAGCAACCCATTGGAGTGTCTTACCACTTACTGTCTTGTGTGTTCTTTTCAACGTAGCCAAGTCCATGGAAAGCCAACAGAAATGAACACAAGCCAGGCTCACTTTCCTCCAGCCGTGACTCTGCCTTTACCAGTCCAGTGTCTGTAACCAAACCAGCGGTACTGGCAAGTGGCTCAGTCCTCACCTCTCCCAAAGAGGTAAGAAATTGGGTTTGGGTGTAGGAAGGGAACTTTATCACTGTCACCTACTGTAGCTTCAACAAAATAAGATCTCTCCTGCGTGTGATACCTGGCTTTGTACCCTGGATAACTCACTTGTGCGTTCTTAGCACAGCTTTAGTGCGTCTTTGATATGCTAAATTAAGAGATCTGGTTGTAAAGCTATCACCATTTGGGGTTTGCCCAAACATACTAAAATTTCTTTGCAATTTAAAAATAAACAGACAACCTCACACTTAATAGCCTTGTGTTGTTGGACACACATGGACTTACGACATTGCAGATACCAAGAAAAGATGTGCACTGAGAGATAAACTGATTCCATGCTGTTCTTCAGTACTTTCTTTTCCTATAAAGTGAAAGTGATCTGCCTCGCTGCTTTTCTCTAGAAAAGCAACAGCACAGGCAGTGAGCTTTGAGGGGGTCAGCCTGTAAGCTTTCAGCTTAGTGTCTGCTTTTAACATTGGTAGGAGGTGATCTGCTGAGCCTGAGGCTGGCTTACTTCTGGTTTTGGTCAGATGTGTGGAGAGAATCTCCAAATGTAAATTACTTAATACTTCAGTGGTAACTGTGACTTGATGTGTTTTGGCCAGCATCCTATGGTTCACTTCATAGCTTGTATGCAAAATGCTCTTCTGAATCTTGAAATTCAATGAAGCTTAATAGAAAAGTGACATCGATTAACTTCCCCATCATGAACCAAAAGTTGGTGGTCATAATTAAAAAGTATTAAAATCAATAATTGACTAATTCAGGAAATTTGTAATTTGTGTGGTTTGCATTTCAAGTGCAATAGCTTATGGGGGGAGGGTTGAAGTGTTTGCTTTTGGTTTTTTTTTTAATTGTGCATCTGACTTTGTCCTTTACAAAAACCTTCTTTGTCGTGTTTATGGTTCTCTGCTTTGTGGGCTTTACTCTGAAACAACCTGTGCTTTTCTGCTATAGCTGTTCCTGAGTATAAAAGCAGTGGTTAAAAAGCCTGCGTCTGTCACTTGGAGAAGTAGATCTGGTGCTGTATCCCTTCTCCTTACCTTTTGTCTGTCCTTAGGCTGAATCTCTGTGCTACTGACAGCCTTCCTTTTTGTGTAATATGCAGTAGAGTACAGACACCTTTACAGTGTAAACACGTAAGCCATGTAGGCTTTTACCTCAAGTAGATACCAATGAAACATGCACTTTGTACCATACACTGGTGGCACAAGTGGTCTGGCTGTTTTTCATTCTTTCTGAGAAAGTTGTGGCTGAAACTTTAGTCAGCAAAGCTGTTGGATACTGTACTGCTCTGACAGGAGGAGTGCAGCTGGGCTTTTTCTCAGAGCAGTACTTCCTTTAATACTTCTGTTACCAGCATTAGTCAGCTGAACAAAAAGGGCTACAATTCATCACAGCTGAAATTGAACACTTGCAATGTGTTTTTCTATGAATCTATTGGAGACTGGCAGTGTAAAAACACAGGGCTGTGGCCAGCAAATAATCCAGTAATCCCGGCTCTGCAGGACTACCAATCTGTCCTTTTATTTCTGAGACAGGGATAAAGTCTGTCCCGCAGAAGTGTTGAAGATAGACCTCTGGTTGTAAGGGACCACAGCGTCTTGTAAGCTAGAAGGTACTGGGCAGCACTGGCACTGTGTCTTAGCCAGTGCTTGACAACAGATTCAAGACCGTCTGAAATTTTAAGATGGCGTAGGATGACTTTTGTGTGTGAGTGATTGTTCATAGACTGGTGTCTGAACAGACTGGATGTTGTGCATTGTTCTCATTTAGAATATCTGAGAGATGCCCTGATATTTCATTCAAATGGCTAAACCCACCTTTAGAAAAGATGCCAAAAACCAGCTACTTGTACAAATTTACGTAACAGTCTCTTCTAGTGTTAAAAGCCTTCTAGAGAATCTGAATTAAATGAGAAGAGAAATGAAAGTCAGTTCCCTTTCAGTAATGTAGCAAAAAGCTCAAATGCTTCAGCAGAGCATTCAGAATTACCCACAGATCCTAGTTTTCATTTTCCTTTGCTCACTGCTACCTTCCATCACTTGCAGTCAAACTAATTACCATGTTGAGAGCTTTAAGGACTACAGTAGCTTCTCATCCTAACATTTGGTCATTTGTGTCCTTTACCATTGTTGATTTGTTCAATACAGTGTTAAACAGGGCAAAATAAAGAAGGCTACCTGAGAAGAGTGAGGCGTTATGTTCAGCACGCTTCTCTCAATGGCATTATTGCACACCAGTGTTTTACGGTGCAGCAGGCATGAGAAATGTAAGCAGCTGTTGCTGCTTGGTTATGTTTGCTAAATATTTTAGTTTCCTTGATCTTTGCTCAGAGCACTGTGTGGTATGATAACAACACTTCTTTATAAAGGAGATTTATTTTTGAGAGCCTGAATTTACAACCCTCCCACCTCAGCTTAAATAAAAAAAAAAAGGGAGGGGAGAAGCCACATGCTTTAGGAAATTGTGCTTTTTTCTTTTCAATTGAGAAAAAGATAAAAATCAAAGCCAGTAAATAAAGGAAAAGAATGTCTTTGCATATGAAGTTCTAGTGTCAGGTATCCACACAAGTAGCTAGATTCCTTACCAGTAGGCAGCCATGAAGTCCATGTATGAACAGAAGGTTAGGATACAGGAAGGTTTTTCGTGATGTTTTAAATTCTCTTTGCACGGCCAGTCAAAATGATGAAACATGAAATTGAAAGCTCATCTTGCTTATCGCTGTTTTAATTGCACTGTCATGGCTGGGCCACTGCCAACATGCAAGCTGTTGTGCCTTACGCCTGGCCCAGAGATTGAAGGTAATTACGAAAGCAAAGCACTGGGGAAGAGTGTGTGAGGTTACCTTGGCTTCAGGAATTCAGCTGAGCAGATTTCCTACAGCTCAAGGGCTGTCTGTGCCTGGCCACGCACAGGACCTGGGTTTCCTTGGGTGTCCATAGGCAGGAATCAGCAGTGTGCTCTCTAGAGGAGGAGACAGAGGCTGTGGCTGTTCAGTGTGCAGTTGGTTGAAGATGTGCTGCTCCCTGAAAAGAGATTCCCAGCCCAAAGCTTAATTTCAGGGTAGAGGCAGCCAGGATGTCTTAAGACACAAATTAGAACAGAGTCTGAGCTCCCTGATTTTATAATCTTTGTGGACTGAGTCCCACGTGAAGCTCTCTGCCCACATTTTCTGTTGTAGTATTCAGCATTACATGTGAGAGAGTTACATTGCCAAGGAACGAAACAAATGTATTCCTGGCCATGGTGATACCTAGGGAAATTTGGAAGAAAAAAAAAAAAACAAAGTTGGTAGTGATAGGTGGGAGCATAATGTATAGCCAGTTCTTCCCTTACCAGCACAACACCAGTCACTGTTTTGGTGGACATCTGCGACTAGATTCCTTAAGGAGTTCAGAACTAGTCCAGGAGCTGATGAGCATTTAATAGTGCAGATCCTAAAAGGGCCTGATCTTCACAAGAGGGTACACCTTCAAGTGTCCATATTCTGCTTGCTTTGTCTAGAGTCCTTCCAGCACCACCCCTCCTATCGAGATCTGCTCTTCACGCTTGACAAAGCTGATGCGTCGCACCACTGATAAGAAGAGCGAATTCCTGAAGGCACTGAAAGATGATCGGAATGGGGAGATAACAGAGAGCAGAGAATGTGACAAGCTGGATGATGTAAGATCACTGTCCTTACTGATGGCTGTTTTTAAGGAGTTGGGTACTGAAAAAAGCAGTGTATGTGACTGGGGCTGTGGGCGTGGAAATGAATGACTTCCCTTGGTCTGACATGCATGCCAGCAGAGGTAGTGAGCAGCAGTGTGATGAAAGGAGATGCGTGACACGATGAAATGCAAAAGGATAAGTAATAAATGAGGTGGAAGTGAAGGTGTGACAGATGATGAAGGTAATCTGGGTCTTTGTAGGAATTCTCTGAGGGATGGAACAATACTGTCTTTGATTTCAAACTTCATGTCAAACTACATTCACAGGGAAGTTGAATTCAGTACTTGTAAAATGTGTAGAATAGAGGCTTAAGGCTCAGGCTTGGACCAGAATCCTAAATGCATAAGTCTGTGGCTTAATGTGTGTGTAAACTGCAACCTTAAGAGTGGGGTTTTCATGGTTTTCTTACACCGTGGAGGCACTGATGATGGCTTAGCAATGCCAGCACTTACTCCCCTGACATCAAAGTGCAGCGCATCAAAATGTCATCCATATCACATTGTCTTGTCACAACTAGGTAGAAGCTGCTTTCCAAGTTATTGTCAGTCCAGGCTCTGTTGAAAGCCTGACTCAGAAGGCTTTGGTTTACTCCCAAGAGCAGAAAGTTGAACTTGGAAGTGTGATATCATGGTGTTCTTTGTGCACTTTGCTTTTATTTTTCTTCAGATGGAGAGCAACAGCACACCAGAACCAAAGGAAAACTGGGAAGAGAATTGCCATCAAAATGGCCTTTCTCTCCCCTTGCCAGAGGAGGGGGAAAACCTCTCTCATTCATTGGAAGCAGAACACAGGTAAGAAAATAACCAAGTAAGGTGTCTGGAGTAAAAGACGGCATGTCCTCGGACTGTGCAAGCTGGAAACTATTCCAAAGAACTTTCTGGGAAGTACACAAAGCTGAACTGGAGGTGTGGGTTCCATTTCTATGTGCTGGACTGGGTGGTGGAGTGTCAAGTAAAACAAACACTGATGACAGCTGAGCCAAGACTTTGCCAAGGTCTGTAATTAAATTCCTGCACTTCCCTCGTGCCACATCCTTGTGCGTTAATGCTGCCTAGGATTTACCTGCCCACGTGGTGAGGCAACATAAACCTAGTGCAATTCAATTAATTTATTACTGGGTGTCCTAAAGGTAATGATCTGGGTTATGAATCAGGTACTTGCATACTCATACTCACTGGTTTCTTTCTGTCTGCCCTTGGAATACTCTTAAATTCTGTGAAAAAATTCTGCAGAAAGTTAAGAAAATTCTTACTTTATGTCTCAGTTTGTATCTTATTTTAGTGAGTGACCTGTGAGCATCTGCTGTAAGCGGGCAGTAACTTCTAGAAGATCTTGAGCTGAGTTGCTAGTTTATCTCACATCCTTCTTCAGTGTCCTTGGGTAGAACTTCAGATCTGTTTGGTTTTTGTCCTTCTGCCAGACTAGTTATTTACCCAGTGTACAGAAATGCTGATGATTAAATGTTTGTAGAAGACATTGAGTAAGAAAAATATTGGGTAAATGCTAAACATTAAGTGGTGTGTAGTGCAGAAGATTCCCTGGTGAACTCAAAGTAATTTAATACAAAACCTTGTGTTTCATGGGCAGGCTGTTCTCACCTTTGCCTTTGTTCCATTGCTTTAATTCCTGTGCCCTTTTTTTCTTTTTCTTTTTTTCATGAATCAGGTTATTGAAAGAAATGGGATGGCAGGAATATCCTGAAAATGATGAGAATTACCTTCCCCTCACAGAGGATGAGCTCAAAGAGTTCCAAATTAAATCAGAGCAGGTATGTTCATAACTCTTGCCACTGCTGCGTAAGTCCTCTGTAGTGCAGTGCCTAGGATGTTGTAGAAGACTAAGAGCAGAAATGAAACTGGATGGTGGTTGATGACCCTGCATTATCCACAGAGAGCACATGAATATACAAGTGGCTGTAGAACAGCATCCCCAGGTGGCTGGTGACAGTTACTCTCCGTAGTTGTGCTTATTTTAAAGCTTACTTTCATTCCCACAGCGAAGAAGAAACGGATTTGGGAAGAATGGATTTCTTCAGGGCCGCAGCTCCAGCCTGTTCCACTGGAGAAGCACTTTTAAGACAAAGATTGAGGACTCGGAAACAGAAACCAGTAGCAGCGAGACTTCAGATGACGATGCCTGAGAGTGGGCACAAGAAAATTAAAATAAATAAAACCAACCCAATAAACTCAGTTCGTAGTTCAACATGTGTTTGGGGGTTGTATAAACTAAACAGAGTTTATTCTGTCTCCAGTCTGTTCAGTTTTTTCTTCTGTTGATACTTCATGCACAAGGGAAATAATTGTATCCCAAAGAAGAGAGAAATTGGCTTCTTTAGCTTTTTCTTTTGGTTTTGCCCTAATGCTTAATAGAAGTTTGTGCAGCTAGCAAATTTTGACAGAAATCCCTTGTGGGGCAGTGCACAAGTTCAGTCTGGTAAGCAGGATACGAGTGGCTGACTGATCTTTGCAACAACAAGCTTCTAACAGTGCCGCCCGCATTACACAATGTTGTGCGGTAACATGTGCTAAAACAATCATTGTCAATGACAAAATGGCTATTGAAGTTCTAATTATGTTAAATTAATGCTAATAACATGAATTTTTTATTTTATTTTATTTTTTTTTTTGGCGGCTCGGGGAGCTTCATCACTTAACCAGGCGTTTGTGGTTTTCTTTTTTTGGGTACAGCTGTAAAATATTTGGATATAGGAATTGTTTGTGTTCTTCTTCTTGCAGCCTTGATATTCAGGGTGGATTGTAAAATATAAATTTTTTGTGAGATTTCAAAGATTAAGATTATTTTGATAACATTATTTACAGATTTAAAAAAGTGACTATCACATTGAGTCTGTATGAGGGGGAAAAACTACTGCATCAAAAATAACTAACTTGGAATAAATATTTTGCATCAGTTTGCCAATTCTAATTGTCTTTCTTATGTAAGAAAACCTTTCCTCTAAAGGGATGTGCAACTTTGGGGTTCAAATAGCACTGGGGATAAAGAGCTGCTTCTCCCACTGTGTTTTTTCCACTTGGCAAACATTGCTGTAGTGCTGGGACTGCAGGAGCTGAACTCTTCCTTTACAAAGGGAGAGGGAGAGAACAATGGAGAGATGGCAGCCCGTGTTCGTTGGTTTTGGTTGGTTGTTTTTTTTTTTTTAAAGAAATTAAAGACAATAATTTGAATTATCTTCCACTCAAGCAGTTTGCTTTATTTTCCGCTTCATACAAAATGGTGGAGCTCGACCGGTCGGTGTCACTGCCTGTTCCTGGTGCAATGCTGCTGTCTGTGTTCACAACGTGGCAAGGGAATGTCTGAATCCAAAGCTGTTTTCATTGAAATCTTTTTTAAAAAATCATGAAAACATTTCTATTAGATTAAAAAGGATTTTACAAACAACTCAGGTGTGGCCTAAGCTATTTCAGTGTCCGTTCAGCTGGGAACACAACCCGCGGGGCGGAAGGCAGGTGCGCGGTTGCGGCCGGGGAGCGGGCCGGGGTCGCGCCTCAGCGGGGGAGCTGGGCGTCGCAGGGCAGCACGGCTGGGTTGTGTGTGGAGCTGCTGCTGCTCTACGCAGAGAGGAGTGTGCGGCTGTGTGCGTGTGTAATGGGAGCCGGGCCCGCGGAGCTGCGCTGCCGTGAGGCGCTCCCCAGGGCCGATGTGCGCCGTCAGATCGCTTCTGTCTGTGGCAGCTGTCTGCCTTCACCCATCGATGGGGAAAGTCGTGAGGAAAAGCGCTACAAAAGCCAAGAAACTGGGTAAGTTTAGAAGTCCGTGAGCGTGTAGCCGCGCTGACAGCCGCTCGTGAGCAGCGCTGTGTGGAAACGGGCCGTGCCTGAGGCGGGAGCCCTCACGGCTCAGCGGGGAGCGCTGTGAGCGCAGGTGAAGCCAATGAGACGTTATGCCCTGCGCTGAGGAGAAGGAGAAAGAAGGAGAGAAGAGGAGAGCCTCAGCCCGAAATGGCGGGCGGGCAGCGCGAGGCGGAACGCGGCCTCCGCCAGCTGCCCCGGCCCGGGCGCACCGGGTAGAGACGGGGACCGGAGGAGCGCCGCGGGGGGAGCTGAGAGAGGAGCCCCGAGGAACCGCGCGGTGAAGGTGAGCGCCGGGAGGGCGGCCCGCAGAACAGAGCTGGGACGGGCCGTGCGCGTGGGGCGGAGCGGGACTCGGCGCCCGTAGCAACGGCGGCCTCAAACACTGCAGGCGCGTCCCCGAGCGGGTCGGCGCGGACGGCCCGGAGGAGGGAGGGCCGCCGAGCCGGGCCGAGGGGCGCGGGTGTTTTTGCAGGAGTCCGATGGCGGCCGCCGGAGCCTTCGTCTGCCCGCGCTGCCGCATGGCCTTCGGCTCCCGTGCGCTGCTAAGGGCGCACCACGAGCGGCTGTGCCTCGGCGGGCCGGGGGAAGAGCCGGGAAGGACGGAGGGACTGCGGGACCCCTCGGTAGTGCGGGGCCGGGCTTGGGCGCGGGGCGGGGACGCGTCCGCGGGCGAGAACGCGGGCTGCGGCCGCGGCTCCTCCGAGAGCAGCCGTGCCGCCCGTCCGTCTGTTGTTGAGCAGTTCCCGCCCTCCCGTCCCGTTTGCCTCTTCAAGGTCGCGGTGTCCCGGCACGAGGATCGCCCCAAGCACCGCCGTCTGCTCCCGCTCTCCGGGCTCCCTCGCTTCTCTGTGGGACGTGAGGGCCCGGGGCGAGCCCGCGGCGCACCGCTGGGTGACGTTCTCACGCCCCGCGAGCGGGCGCTGCTCCGTGCCCCCGCTGCCAGCCGGCCAGTAGAGCGGGTGAGACCGCCCCACCGGCCCCACTCGCCTGCAGCGTAGTGCGGGGTCGCCCCCGTCTCGTGGGCTCGGCCCCTACTGTCGTGGCTGCCTCTGTGCCCCAGGGAGAGCCCGGCCCGCCGCGAGGGGACCCACGGGCACCGGAGCTGCTGGAGGCTCATCAGCGCCACGTGGCTGAAATCCGGGCCAAGACACAACAGCTAGAGCGGCACAGAGAGCGTAGGCACCGGCACGGGGTGCGGGGCGATGGTTGTGGTTCTGGAGTGACCAAGATGTGCGTCCCACAGAGCTGTGCCAGCAGCTGGCATTGCTGTGCAACAAGCATCTGTCACCAGAAATGAGTTGGGCTGCAGAGCTGCTGCCAGACAAAGCTGGACACCAGCACCGAGGGTGAGCCCTGCTGCATACTGCCCAGAAAGGGCCCTTTGCCTGCTGGGCCCCAGTTTGCTCATATCCTCCTCAGGGATGCCCTTCACCTCGATGCCCTCCTGCCGCCCTCTGGGCCGCTGGCAGCTGAGGCCAGGTGAGAGCTGAGGGTGGGGCGGGAGCCCAGCAGAACCCAGCAGATGCTCATGCCAGCGTCATGGCAGGGCTCTGCGGCTCTCCTACCTGCGTGCTGGTGGCCGTGATGAGGCCACCCTGGCACAGATGTTAGACCTCCAGCTGGAGGCCATGGCACTAGAGAAAAAGGCTGCACAGAAGATGAGCAAGTACCAGCCCCAGCACAGAGCCCAGGGGCGGGATACCATCACTGTTGAGGCGGCACGGGGCCTCGATGCGGCGCTGGTGGCTGTGGAGCTGGAGAACCAGCGGCTCGAGGATGAACTCCTGGCATTGAAGGTCCGGAGGGAGATGCGAGCTGATGTTGGTGGGTGACTGGGAAATGGAGCAATGCCCATTTGTCTGTGAGGCGGCAGCTGAGTGTGTCTGAGCTGCTGTTCCCCAGGATCGCTGGCAGCCCGGCAGAATGCAGAGCTGGCTCAGCTGAAGGCAAATGTGGAGATGCTGCTGCGACACCAGGCAGAGGGGATGGGGCCGCGCCTGCCCCCAGCCGTCCTCCCACCGCCCGTGGCCCCTCCGCTCCCTCCAGCCTTAGCTCAGGCGGTGAGTCTGGTCCTCGTGTTGCAGGGTAACTCTCACCTTGGGAGGGCCTTTCCAGGCTGCTGACTTGGTGCTTGCTCCCTGGCTGCACTGGGGCGCATTCCCTGTGTAAGAGCCAAACTGCAAGTGTGATTTGCTCCCGGTGCCCAGGGGGCCCGCCCCCATTAAAGCTACCTTTTTCCTTCCCCAGGAGCCACTAAGGACAAGCAGCCTCACAGCCTCCAGCCGCCCACTTGCGCCCTCCAACCTCCCCGGCATCTTCTTTGGAGCCCTGGATGACCCCCCTCCTACTCAGGAGGCACCAGCTCAGCACAAAAGCCCTGAGAGGTGAGGTCAGGATGAGCTGTGCCCTGTCCCATTGCTCAGGCCACACAGAGCTGCTCACCCTGACTTTTGATAAGGGACTTTTTTTGTGATGATGCTCACTCATTCTTTTTCCCCCTCCCCTAACTGCTCATTCCATTAAGACACATCTCAAGGTACATTTAGGAAAAGCTTAACAGGAGGCATTCAAGGCTCAAACCAAGGAGCAGCAAAACCCATGGCAAGAGATTTCCTCTATCATCCTGGGGCTCGTGGTGGGTGTGTGAAATAAATGGCTTCTACCTACAGCTCTTCACCTCCTGGCCTTTTTCAGCGTACAGACTATGAAGTTCACTGTTTGCAGTCATATCCTGAAGAACAGAGCTGAACTACAGCTGCCAAGTCAGATGACACAGAACCAGCACCAACTTTGCAAAACGCAGTTCAGCCATAGCAAGCCAGGAGTGCAGGGAGGGAGCACACAGGGACTGCAGCCTTCTGCCGCTGCAGCACACAGGAGCAGGGAAGGTACCACACCACAGTAACTGGCCAGAGGGATGCTGACAGCCTTGCCTCCCCTGCACCTTCCTACAGGCCCAGGGCTTACACTGCCTCCTCTTGCCCCAGCTCAACCCTTTTGCAGCTCTATGTAGAAAAGCAAGGCTGCAGCACAAAAGCAGGGAGGAAGGAGCTTGAGAGAGAAACAGGGTCAGAACAAGGAACATTTGCTTACAATCTTTATTGAAGTCATACAAAAGTTGCCAAAAAGTGAAAAAATACACTATATACAAAACCATTTTCCTTTGAAGGAGAGGAGTGTCCAAAGCTAAAGAATTATCATACTGTGCTTTCAACTGCAGCCCCTGGTTCTGCTTGTGGCCTTTTCTCTGTCTAAAAGGAAAGAGAAGTATTTGATTTTTAAAAATCAAACACTGCATTACAGCACCAACTCATGCAGCAGTCAGTTTCTTTAATTTCAAGACGTAACCATGCATGCTTTGCTCATCGCCAGAGCCCAGCACTACTCTGAAACAGTAAAAATTGTAGGCCAAGTTAAGGATTTCAAAACCTTTAAACATTCTACTACAGAAATGCTCTGGAGAAGGGCTTCGTGCTGTTGTTCAACCTGAATCACACATGCAGGGCCCCAGCACGTTTCTGTCCCACCCTTTGGCTGCAGGTTGCCAAAGCTGGCATCTTCCCAGCTCACTCAGTGTCAGACACCTCAGTACAACATGCAGCTTGGGAATATTCCCCATCTTGTGGGAAGCCTCTGAAGACCAACAGGCAATAAAGTATATCAGCAACAGATGAAACCATGCACAAAACCATGCCTGAACAGAGGGGAAAGAAAAAAAATATATACATATATATATATGCACAGAGTCCTGACTCAACTGCCCACCTCCTCTTCCATTTTTTCTGCAACCTCATTTCCACTGGGGGCAGCATCACCACCGCCACCATTGACAGCCGGTTCTGCTTTAGATTTCTTAGCTTCGTTGTCTCCCTGGTGGGTCTCCTCCTCTGGTTTCCTCTGAAGACAAAATTGTTTAGTCTTCACTATGTACAGATTGAAGTATTTTTAGAAAGTTAGCATCTAGATGTCATTGTACATTACTTACTTAAGCTCTACTTGCCAGGTTCAAGAACTTAAGCGTTAGGATTTAACCAAAGCTCTGAAGCACAAACATCTCAATGTATAACCAGAAGGATTATGCAAGTGCCAGTAGCTACAGTGCTGAATTATCCTTATACTTTGACAGGGGAACGAGTTACTGTTGAGCTAGGTAACAGCTAAGTGAATAGAGGCTATTTACAATCACCTGTGTAAAGCAGATCAAAGCTGCTGCTGACAGACTTGAGCTCAAAGCAGGCAGCGTAACACAAGGCAGGCTGTGTCACATACAGGATAATTAGCAGTATGAACAACTCTGGAAAATCCCTATACTCTTAAAGGAACCTTGTATTCAGCATATCCTGTTCTCTGAGTAAGAGACAGCTTAGCATGGCTACACACTAGGGCTGGCTTTGCTATTTTTCAAGTTCAATTCTCTATTTCCACTTGGAAAGAAGGGAACCCAACTCAGCCTGGTTGTGTCTTCATCTTAATTTTTCAGTATCTACAGGCTGCCCCGCTCCTCCTGCAGTTCCTCCAGAGCAGGGCATTTGCTCAGGGGACATCTCCAGAGGGCAAACAGTTCAGCCTGCAATTACATCACTGTGGTCAGGCACGGTGCTGAACCATCACCAACACATCTGGAGCTGGGTGGTTCCCACACTGATCACCTCCCAGTGGAAAGGAGTTTTACACAGTTTTTGTTACTACTTTTAAGTGTTCTTCCAGGCTCCATAGTAAAAGCTCTAAGCCAAGAGATCCAACTATAGAGGGCAAAACGCCGATGCTCTGACAAGCTGTTTATTCTCTTGGTCATTGCTGGACTCACCTTTTTCCTGACCAGGTGAGAGATGTCTGTAACACACTGAGATGCTCCATCAGCAGCTTTTCTTACTGGAATCTATTAAGGAACAGACACTGACATGTCAATAACAGCAAGCCATAATCCTTAAAGCAGACATGAATTCTCAGCAACTTTCTCTGCCCAACTTACTGTAGAAACAGAGCCGCTGCCTTCACTTTGTGCAAAACCAGATGTAGTTCCAACCTAGAACAGCAGAGAAATAGTTAACAAGCACCTATTGTCACCCATTCACAAAAGGCCAGTACACAGTTTAGGAAGTGGCAGGAAATCCAACTGTGTCTTACTGCATTCTACTTCTGCACTTACATACAGCAGAGACAGAACAAAAGCTCGTGTAGCAGTGTAACACTCAAGTCTCACATTTGACTCAGACTTATTGCTTAGAACCCCAACAAATTCAAGTTTAGGTTGGAACAATTAATTTCAATATATTTGCTATTAATCCTATCGTTAGATTTTAACTGCATTAGTTAACTTCTTGCTCTATGTGAAGTCTCAGCTTCTCCCATTACTGGTTTACTTCAAGCCTCGCTAGAAGAACATTTGGTTCAAAGGAGAACACAGGATGCACTAACCAGAGTTGCTTTCAATGCCAGCTCAGCTACCCTTGCACTCTTTTGAGACTCCTTTGAATCCTCTATCTTTTCTTTGATTTCAGGGAGGAGTCCCTTCAGTTCTTCAATCTCCTTCTCATCTTCGGGGGAACCACTTTCTGCCTTCTTTATTCGTTCAGTAAGCATTGCTGGAATGACAAAGTTACCATGGCAAAAAAAGCCTGAAGGCAAAGCAGCTGTCCCATTACAAACACCACAGAGGCAAGTGCCCACCAACAGATGCTGATGTTAGTATGGCCTGTTAGTGAACATTTGCATCGCAGACTGGTTTTAGGGCAATTTAAAGTCAGTGCTGACCCACAAAAGCCCTTTAGTTAGCTAGGCCATTTTGGAGAACTTACCCATTCTCTTGTCAATGACTTCTACGGATTTACCAAACTGCTGGACTGCCTCATCAAACTGGCTGTTGTAGTGGTAGGCCAGGGCCAGCTGGTAGTGGCTTTCAGCCAGCAAGCGGTCATGAGCTTCCAGGTATTTCTGCTGCAGGGCCAGACAGGCCTGAAACTCCTCTATAGCTTGCACATAGTTCTCTATAGAAGCAAGACACAAAGTCTTTACAAAGAACATATTTTACATATTTCATTCCACCTGATGTGGTCTGAAAAGAGAACTATTGTGGAATACAGGCTGAGCTCAGTAACAGGATGCTTTCCTGTCGTCAAACGACAGCGCTCACAGTCCAACACTGCTTAGGGTCCACTTCCCCTGCTCCTCTCAAGGGGGCTCTGTGTATTTACAACACAGTAACCTAAGGAGGCTTTCCCAGTTTCTGAAGCTAACCAAATCTCCATGAAACAATGCTGTGTTCTGCTTTAGCCTGACAGTACACCACTTCTAACACAAAGCTTTCTTTTGCTGCTCCAGGGAAGCACGGTACAGCCTCTTTAAGAAACTTCCTTGGGTCCCCCATTAAGAAGTTTATCCTATGGCTGTACTGTTATAATTAGACAAAGTTGAGCTGTTTTCATTTTTAACCACTCCCCAGCCTTCTCAGTCTTAAGTCACCTCCACTCATTTTTGAGTATGAAATTAAACATGACAAGATTTAACTTAGCACTTCACACACAACAATTAGCACTACTTACCAGATTCAATGCTGACTTCTCCTAGCTTTAGATGAGCTTGAGCTGCATGAAGCTGAGCTTCTTTTGTTTCTTGCCTAAATCAAGGGAAAAAAGCTGTTTTCAAGTCTTCAGAATATGCAGCATCATGCTACACCACCTCCCAACTGAGGGAGTTTCTCTAGCAAACGTTCAAATTACAGCCTTAGATTTTACCTCTTATAGATGACTTTGGCCAACTCCAGCATGTCCCAGGCTAGCTCAAGATTTCCAATTTCTTCCTCCTCACTTTCCTGTAAAGACCAGAAATGCATGAAATATTAAGCTACTTGGATACATACCACATTAAACAACTTTATGCTTTTAAGCAGAATGCATTTAACCGAGAGATGAACGCTTTGCTGATAAAAGGAAAAATGTGTAAAGAGTTCATTATATCAGCTCACACTTTGCATGTTGGTATGAAGGTGTTTAAGTGGAACTTAAATTTACATTGTCAGTTGATATGGGCTCCTCTCTCTCCTCCTGCCCCCAGAAATAACAGGATACTAAGCAGCAATATTCTCCACTCAAACTAAGTAACCAGACAGCAAGAACTGACAACTGTTATAATTAACTTCAGTGAGAAACCAAGGCCGGCCTCCCCTCCACCAGGCTGCCTCAATGACCTACAGAGCATTTGTTTCAGTGCAGCTGAATAAGCACCGGTTTACAGACAAAAATCCAACGACCCTGATGGCCCTGTTAGCTAACATTGGTTTCACCACACAGAACTTATTTCCTGTACAGGACTTAACAAAATACACGTGAGCTTTCATAAACTTAGAGATATTCACATGACATTTAGACACACATTGCATTCAGGAGCACCAACACCAGAGCTCAGCAACCTCACCTTGTCTTCGGCTGCCAATTCGTTCTCCTTGTCATCTTCAGCTTTCTCATTTTCTTTATCTTCGTCTTCAGATTCTTCTGTTTCTGGGAGGAAAGCAGATGAATGAGAACACTTGTTGTCACTGTGCTGCTTCACACGGAGCCAGGCCGTATTTTATCCGGCCCTTATCCTTCCAGTGAGAGGTTAGAAGTGTGATTAAGAGCAGCACAGGTAAAATTATTCTCAGCAACAGCCATCTTGCTGAAAACGTTGGGCTCTGTGAACTCAGGTAGCTCCAGGCAACCTCAGCTTACATTTTAAAATTTAACTTCATAATGCCAGCATGGAAACTTACCTAAAATTGTTCTCACTAACACATGGTGAATTCCCACTGAAGCCGTGGAATCCTGAGCAGCCCTAGAGGTGCTGGTCAGTTGTGGGACTTCATGCTACAGATAACAAGCATTTTCAGCAAGATAACTGCCAAGCTGTGTACAGATAAGTCTTTCTGAATTCAGGTTCCTCACTTCAGATGTTTACAATGGTATTGATGAACCTGCTGTCATACAGTGGTAATTGGCTTTGATATCGTGGGACTTTTTTGCATCATCTGCTCTACCAGGAATCTTTGAGGTGTGCCCCTAAGGAATCTAATTACTTGAAGAACACCTAATTTGTGTGACTTTAGCTTCAAGTCAACCAATTCACTGTGACCACTGACTAATTCTAGAATAACAGGAGCTTGTTATGGTGATTAGAGAACCTGCGAGCTGCTCAGTCCAACTGCCAAGGAGTACACATCAGCCAGAGAGGGCCAAAATAATTAAGTACATGGACAGCCTGACCAAATGTAAAACAGAACAGATGCTGGCCATACACCAGACTAGGATGTTCAAGAGGATCCTCAGACCAACAAGAGTTTGAGCAAAAGGAAGATGTGTGTACATAAACAGTCCTACATAGGATGAGGAAGGGTGGGTAACTGTTCTGAGTTCACATTCAGTCACACTCTGGTCAGACACCTTCCTAGGCAGCTGCTTCAATGCTGTGCTCACTGCACTGGGCAGTACAAGTCCTTCCAGTATCCAGAGCTACTTGATCTGCAGACCTGCCTCTCTTCAACAAGGCTCTTCCTGTGCAGCTGAGCTAATGATAAGCCAAGTTTCAATTAGCAGCCTATTGATTAACTTGTCCAACAGAAATCCATGGCCTACTAAGGCCATGCAGATACTACTGCAGCAAAGATACAGGTTTTACCAGGCAACTTTAACCCTGTCAACAGCCATAATGATGCGAGGAAGCAGAATGGCAGAAAAAGCCAGGTACCTGCAGAACTGCACTAGATGGAAGCAGTGAATCTGCAGGTTCCAAGGTAAATTAAATTTAGGTTCATCAGCCAAATTCTCACTTTCAATTACTGCTAGGAAGACTCGCATAGAAAGTTACTCCCTGCCCTCTGGAAAGCAAATTTATCACTTCATTATATATTCAGCACTTCTTATTTTTCTGCTCCACTGTTTTAAAGTATGGTTATAACCAGAGGCAACTCGTGAGTTATTTGAAGGTTAGTGCATTAAACCCAGACATGCAAGGAACATCCATTCAGTATTCTCCACCAGCCTAGCCTTTACTTACACATTTCACAGCGCTGTAAGTTTGCTTTACAGATTTGCTTTGCAGTTAGTTAAGCGTTAGTCTAAAGAAACTGAGATGATTCTCTATTTCTTGAAACTTTACTGAAACCAGTTACTCAGATATAAAATCCTTCTAAATCCCCTTTTTCCTCATTTTAAGGCAAACAGAAAATTCTGAATGGAACATTTTACCCACGGTTAGCCAAATCCAGCAAGTCATCCACCCACAAGTACTTTTCTTCTCACTGTTACCTTCTCCCTCTTCCATCTGGTCATCTCTCTCTTCTTTTTCTACCTTAGCACCTTCATTCTCTTCCATCGGGTCATCTTTCTTTTCCTCTTTCTCTACCTTAGCAGCCACTTCAGCTTTTTCTCCTGTAACATTAGCTGGATCTTCACCCACTTCAGACATAGGCTCTTTTGAGGAATCCATCTCTTTAGATTCACCTGGTTTCTGTTCCGGAGCCGCCTCCACCGACTCCTTCTCCTCCACCTTCTTTTCAGCTGCTTCTGCTTGTTCTTCTGCAGCTTCTTTCTGCTCTGCCATAACTGCTGCCTGCCCTTCTGCTGCCCCTTCTTGTGACATTGCCTTCTCCTCCACAGCCACTTCTGTCTGCCCTTCTATAGACTCTCCCTTTTCCACAACTGTCTCAGTTTCTGTTGTTTCTGCTGTTTCTGCCGTCTGCTCTCCTGCCCCTCCCTTCTTTTCTGCAGATGCTTCTGCAGCTTCATCCTCTTCCACAGCTGCCTTCACCTCCTCATCCAACACTTCCTTCATGCTGTTCTTCCCCTCAGTTGCCTCTGCTTCTTCACGTGTGTTCTGCTCTTTTTCCACTGCCTTCTCTTCCACAGCTGCTTCTTCTGCATTCTCTTCCACAGCTGTCTGCTTGTCATGCTCTTCTGAATTTCCTTTCTCCACAGAAGTCCCTGTCTTCTCTTCAGACCCTTCAAGCTTTACCTCCGTATCTGTAACTGCGTCTTCTTTTAGCTTTTCTTCTGTAACATCTTCCATTTCAACGTCCTCTCCTTTGATTTCCTTCTCAGTTAGCACTGAAGACTTCTTCACCTCTTCTTTCTCCCCCATGGCATTATATACCTGTTCTCTTAACTCCTCCCTTGCTTCTTCTACATGATTGAGGAAGCATAAACATTTCTTCGAGTTTAGTGATAAAGACATTAACGGGCACTGATAATACCACCCTCCGACCCTCCAGTGTTGGTTTGTCATCAGGTTAGATGGCATTCCATTCCTAAAAGCTCTTTTTTCAGAACACAAGGAATTAGGATGGGATGCAACCAACGTAACTCAAACTAAGCAAACCCCTTCCCCAGACTGCATTATTGCAAGCAGCTGCTCAAGCAGTGTGCAGTTTGCGCTAGCAATTTTAGTCGCAGCTAAGCAAGAGATGCCAGTGTTTTAATAGTCTGGATTACAGGAATTCCTGCATTATCTCCAGCTGCCCAGCACAAAGCAAGTATCGTTCTTGGATATTTTCAATACTGACCTGTCCTGCTACACACACTGTACTGCTACAAGGTTACAAAGCAGTTCAAGTTGACCCTGAAGCTTAAGAAAGCAAGCTTGAATGCAGCGTTTCAGAACACAGACATCTGGTGACCCCTGACACACGCTTAAGCAATAAGTTCATTGCAGGAGTTTTGTTCATCTTTAAGCAAGATAAGAAGACCAAAAAAATCCATTTTGGCTGCAGAAGTTTCAACAGAATGATTCTGACTACCCAGGACACCATGTACTGACTTAGACCAGTCAGACAAAAGCACAGCTTGTACCTCTGTGACACAGCTGACAACTTTACATACCATCAACAGCCGGCAACGCAGAATCATCTTCAGCTTTTTCTCCTTCCTCTTCAACCTGCACCCCTTCTAAGGCATTTCCCAATACACCATTTTCCATTCTAAAAGGAAGAGATCATTATCACTTGGCTCTCGTAACTACATCACTTTAACTGTGGAAGCTGCACCACCACAGCACGTTCCACCCAGCATAACCCTGCCCACCAAGGGACAAAGCCCCACTGCCCCAGCCAGGCTCTGGGTGCCTGAGTGTTACATGCTTCCCTGACACACCAGGTGCTTATGAGATGAAGCTATTTACTAATGTTGCAGATGTCCATACTGCTCTGGAGGAAAACCATCACTGTCTTCTGTGCCATGGAAGAGCACTGCTACCAAGAAACACTGCTTAAATAGCAAAGAACAAACCACAGTATGTTATCAGATTTCAAAGCAGCATAGCTGTTTTCCACCAGAAGCATTATTCCTAGCAGCATTTTTCATTCTCAGTTACCAAGCTTTAAACCAGTCCCTTCAGGAAGAAGCATACAGTCACTGCTCAGCTACAAACCAACCCCCTGAAGGAAGCACACCATGCATTCGAGGACAGCCACTGTAAACAAACAACCATTAGCATACCTTGCCAACTCCAGGAGCGATTTTCCATAATAAAAAAAAGCTTCTGCACACTCATCCGCTGTCTCACCGTACTTTTTACCCCTACAAAAGTAACAAAGCATTGTTTGCCTGTGCTTCATTGCGAGGATTTGATACCTGAGCTGTACAGACAAAAGCTTCTGGACAGCAGCAGTTTCATGGTTCACTCAGCACCGCGAAGGAAGGATGAAAGCCCTGCTCGCTTACACAGAGTTGGCTCTCAGAAGCGTCCAGCAGAGCAAGTTAATTAAGAATCCAAGAAGCATCACCCTCAGAGACTGACTGAGCAAGCGACACAACTGCATTGCTCCCATATGAACAGATCACATCAGAGCCTCGCCAGGAGAAAGAAGACATCAGATCCCTTTTCCTCCCTCGGGGACTGCAGCACAAGACGGCACACCCACCATCACGCTGTCCCGCACCTGAGTTAACTTCACAAGCCTGCGCTCCCCTCGGCGCCGTAACCACAGCAGCACCGCAACCAGCTCAGCCTTCCCCACGCCCGGCAGCGCAGGTACAAACACCAGGCGCTCCGCTACTCACAGCAAGCTGGCAGCTTCCTGGAAGGCGTTCACGGCAGCCGGGATGTTCCCCATCACCAGGTGCTTCTGTCCCAGCCCAAGCAGCTTCTTGGATTCCGCGTCCACGTCCACGCTGCAAAAAGGAGCCCAACGGGGGGCCCTGTGAGCTTCTACGGGTACGAGAGGCGCCGGGCGGGCTGACGCAGCTCGGCCGGATCCGCGGGAGCCGCACGGCGCAGCCCGGAGCGGGGCCTCACCTGTCCGTTCCGTCCGCGGACGTGGAGGGGGCGGCCAGGTCCTCTTCCATCCTGCGCGGGCGGAGCGAGCTGTGAGCGGGATGGGACGCGCGAGGGCCGGCCTCGGAACGGCGCCGACGGCCGCGGCAGGGCCGGAAGAGGGCCGGGTGCTGACGGGCGGCCCCGGTCCGGCCGCCCCTCTCAGACAATGGGCGCTTCCCGCCTTCCCGTCGCCCCGCCCCCACCGTTGGCGCCAAACCCCACGGCGGCTCCTGACGGGCTGAGGGCCCCGCGCCACGTGACCGCGCCCTCCCACCGCCCTCCCCTCCGGTCCACCCCGCCCGGGCGGGTCGGGCGGCGTCGGCTGCCCCCAAGAAAGATGGCAGCGGCCGCGCAGGGATCACGTGGTGGCTCCGCGCGAGCCGAGCGGGCCCGGCTGGCCCCGGCGAAGCGGGGCAGCGCGAACCCCCGCGCGGGGGAGGGCGACGGGAAGAGGGCGGCCGGCCCGCCCGGCACCCCCGGCCCCGCTCCCCTCCCCGCCGCGGGGGAGCCCGCCGGCCGCCCGCCGCCGCCTCCGCGGTCGCCCGCACGGAGTCGAAGCGGCCCCTTTCCCCTCGCCGCCCGCCTGGACGCGCCCGGGCCTCCCCGCGCGGCCCTACCTATCCGAGGCGACCGACCCGGGTTCAACGCAGCGTGCGGCGGCCGAAGATTGCATGGAAGCTACGGGAGAGAGGGGCGGCGGCGGCAGAGTGCAGCCCCCTACCCCTCCGGCTGCCTATATACCCCCCAGGACACGCCCCGGCCCGCCTGGCGGCGCGCGCACGCCGTAGGGGGACTACCGCTCCCAGCATGCCGCGCGCCCGCACTCTGCGGGGCTCTCAGGGCGCCGCCGCGCGAGGGCCGCTGGGAACTGTAGTCCCACGGGGGAGTCGCCGTCGCGAGGCCGCGCAGCGCGCTGGGAAGTGTAGTGCGGGTGAGGCGGAGCGCAGGGAAATACCGTTCCGGCGGGAAATGTCGCTCCGCCGCACTGCCTGCTGGGAACTGCAGTCCCGCAGCGTGCCCGTGAGGCGAGGCAGTGCGCGGCTATGGCCGTCTGCGAACGGCGTCGGGGCTGAGAGTCCCTTACGAAAGGCCCTAAGAAACCCCGCGGCTGTGCCCGTGCCAAAGCAAGCCGGCACCGATCGTCTAACAAGCGGAGAAAACCAAAATAAAGTATCGGTTCCTCTGCTAAGGCCGCAGGTGGGATCACCGTGCAGCTGCGTGTATTTTCAGAGCTCAGCTTGTTCGTACTCCGATGGCAGGGCTGGTCGTGAAGGGCTGAAACGGAACAAAACACCTTCGGTGCAGCCTTCCAGCCCTGCTCGGCCCTGAGCAGCGCTCAGAAAATCAGCAACACAGCAGGCAGGAAAGCAGGGGAGCAGGTAAGGGCCCTGTTGTGGCAGCCCAGGCAGACGTCAGGCACACTGACACGAAGGGCTGCTCTGACAGTTTATTTCTTCATTTATAACCGTACATGCAGGAAAGAGCCGCGCCACCTCCCAGAACTCAGACTGCATATCTTTGGTAAAGAGACACAGGACAGCTTCATGGGAAAGGTAGGATGGATTTCTGTAAGGCTTAATAGTATTGAGGCTGTTGGGAGAGGAAGGTCTGAGAGCTATCCATGCTGCAAGCAGTGGAGATGCTTGCCCTGAAGGCCTGCTCCAAGGGCACGCATTTATTCTCCTCAAATCAACAGACAAATTAAAAGAGAAAGAAAAGAGGAGAGAGTTTTAAATCCCACAGGTATTCCAAAGAGGGTAAAAAGCACACAGTATGGCTGGCAACTTGGGTTTTAACCAATGTTTTATGGACAAAGTGCAACTGCAGCACATTTCACCGTATTCCTTGTATAAAGTATTAATGAAGATACTGAAGCTGATAGCTGAGCAGTTGTTTAGTCTGAAAATGCTTTTCCTTTTTTTTTCCCCACTTATGGTAATAAAGATTTCAAAACCGTTCAGCAGGCAGACCCAAAGCACTGCCCTTGCCTGGTAACGATGTTTGGAACTCAATTTAGACTCTCCCACTCTTTATCTAATGCCAAAAGATTTGATGCTCCCCAGGACAAGCTTGCAGTCATTGTAATAAATCCACAAACTCTGACATGGAAGCTACAGGATCTCCAGAAAGAAGGTTAATCAAAAGCAGTACATTGTAAGAAAGCCTACTCGGGAAGAAAGGTTTTGTATAGATGGGGCTGAGTGTTTCTTGGACAAATTATGGCACTAATTACTGTGTAGGAAAAGTATATAGAGGAGCATGTTATTCTAGCACCTTATTTTCAAGTAGTTAATAGGGATCGTGGAAGGGATAATGGGGGTGTCCCGCATCTCTTGGTACTGGCTTTCCATTCACCTGTGAAGTAAGCAGACAGACACATGTCAGAAAGATAAACATCCATTCTTTCTCTCTTTCAAATTCTAATGGTTTCAACTGGTAAATCTTCATATGTCAAATATCTGGGAGATCTTCTTGAGCTTAATCAAGAGTTGTTCCCTCTACTCCTAAGTCCTCTTAGCAATTCTAGAAAGAAATATTTTTTGGTAGCCTATAGCAAGAGTCTCTCTTCCAGCTTCTTAAGACTGAAGAACCAAATTAAGAGTAGTTAAGCATTTTGCCTGGTAGCCATGACTGAATAACTGCTGCAGTGTGCATGCTTCACAGCACTTTGCAGAAGTCAGCACTTTTGTCCATCTTTTCATGACGGAGCTGATGGACTGCCAGTTTAACACATGGATCATACTCTGAAACACCAGTGTCACTGAACTCTTTCCTCGCACTTTTTAATAACACACCAACTATAAGAACATTTTCATGACTAACCAGTTTTTTCCAGCTGTAAAATGGAAATACTGAAACTAACATTTGTTGATAATGAAACAAAGACTTTGCGTGGCCCAGTGCAGATGTAGGCACACAGAAGTCTCAGTTTCTATGTCCCAACACTGAGCACACACACACAAATTGCATTCCTAGGTGTATGAAGTCCACTGCAAAATCCCTATTTACTGGGAGCTGGAGTAAAACCTTGCTCCTAATCTGTGATGTTTGAGGAAATTTATGTGCAGCATCAGCAAGGAGATGCATCTCCACAAGTGAGTAGCATCATTCAGCTAAAACTTATACGAAGCACATAATGGCTGAGTAAAAGTCCTGTTAGACACATGATTGATTTTTATACGTGTGATTTTTACACTACTGTGATGTTCGATATCACTCAAAATGTGATGGGGGCAGAGGCAATCACAGGTACTTTCACATCAAGTATCTTCTGGCAAATCCCTCTATTAGCTTTCAGATTAAATCCCACATTTCAAAGCGACTGGAATCCTTATTTACAAGAACCAGGGGAGTGTGAAAATAGTCACCTGGGGGCACTCGAGAGCACAAAACCAGGATGCTACGGTTTAATATTCAGCTGGTGCTCAGTTTAAAATAAAGTTAAGGTGAAATGAAACTGTCAGCTGAAGGCAGTACTTAAAACTATGGACAAAACTATCTTCATGTTTTCTCATATGCTTCTGAGAGCCAACAACTGCAAGTTCCTAGAATTCACGTTTCTTATCTCTCCCACCTCCTCCTGTCCCAGTTACTTTCTCCTGCATATTTTCCCTACTCGGATCAGCTCTTCAGGTATCTGTATTTGTTTGCATGTCAAAACAGCAGCTGCCAGAAGCAATGCTGTATACAGCTGTTTCCAGACTACCCCAGGAATCTGAAGGACAAAGGGAGTAAATCAGCAGCGAAGACACTGTAGATCAACAGCAGCTATCAGGAAAGGACAGATTATGTGTACAGCACCACCTCTCCTCCTGTTCTGGCTTGCTAGTCATTCAATTTTGCTTATGTATATTTCTTAGCTTGTGTTTCCAGAAGTTTGGATGTCAGGCTGATACCAGGTATGGCTAAACAATTTCCAGCCTCTATCCTGGTATGATCTGTTCAAATGTAAAACGTCTTGAACTGCCTACATGCAATATAATAGGTTCACACCAAACTTAGAGCAAAACAACAAGGTGAAGAGGAGTGGCACAGCTACGAAACTCTGTGGTCATGTACCAGCGAGGTAAAGCAAGGGAAAATCGTCTCATCAGTTATGACACTGCCACATCACACTTTGAAATCCAGACACTATAAATTAGATTCATAAAGGAAACAGGCATGAAAGGTTAAGACAGGCATTTTAATTCACAGATGATGAAAATTCTTTCTGATGCGCCTGGAAGGGATGGGCTGGAGACAAAAGGCTCCGCTTGAGATCTTACAGCTAGCGTAACATTTCTCATCTCGCCTCTTCCTGTCTTACTATCTGTCAGTATGGCAACATCTTTGAAGCCCAGCTGCATCACACTCACACCTTTATCTAGCTGGAAGAGCTAGAACTTTGAACTGTATTTCATCTCTTCTCTGTGTGTCATTGATCTGATCACATCTCCCAGCTAACAAAACCACACACATTGTTCCTGGATAGTCCGAGCCAGGCTATGTTCAAATGCTTTTTGCAGCTTTGTTACCAAAAAACAACTTTGCAGCACGAGTAGGAAAACTCTTGAAAGAAACATCCTGTCAGCAGCAGGTGTGTTTGTCACTACCACATTCACACACGAGCAGCTAAGCTGGCAATTTGGTACAAACTCCCAACCCATGAGCAAAGAGAATTTTGATAGCAGGGATGTGGGAATTTACATTTACACACACACAAGTCGTCCTACAGGTAAAAGCATGGCCTTGAAGCTCTCGTAAGCTTTTCTTTTGAAAAATTATTTCAGCTTAGATACCCTAAACAGAGGTAATGCTCTAACTCATACGTAGTTCTGACAGGATATAGAAAAAGAAAACTACAGAAAACCCACATTGTGGCCACATGCACATAGTCAGAAGTAATAGAGAGTGAGGATTTTACCGTAAGCATTGGCACAATGTAACGCCATTTTTTGTTCAGGCTTCCAATATGGCTCATCTCCTCTTCTGTGAGACTGAAATCAAACACCTAAGAACAAAAGCAAGAGCCTTAGTTCAGTATAACTTTTCATATTGAATTCTGTTGAATTTTGCCTCTTGGTTTTGTTTCCTTTAGAAGCCACAAACATCCCCCTGGGTCATGAATTTCTGCAGAGTGAAATTCCACCCCTCAGCAATCCAGGACAGAACGTATCAGCAGCAGTGACACACTGAACTATTTCAGCATTTAATTTCAGGTGACAGTTAAGAACCAGAGGCAACATGCACACCATCAAATTAAGCTGCAGTTGCATAATGTTTCTTTTTTGTTTTCAAAAAATACAACCTACAAGCCATATTAGAATTGCAAGATCCTAGTGTTAAAACCCAATGAAAAGTACTGCCAGTTGTTACATTTCAGACACCTTAAGAATCTTGGACTTTGGTAAAAGTCCTGGCCTTGAGCAGAAGGAATTTACACACAGCTCTGTACAGTGGAAGTTGTGCACCTGTAAAAACTCTGGCTTCTAACAGCATTACTTTGTGTTCAGTTTATAAATATGAAGTTGCAAGTAAATAAATTTCACCAGAAACGCTGAAACAAAAGCTTAAAAATGGAAGTGTTCATATCCTTGCCAATTCTAAACCACCACCAATACTGCACAGCTCTCTTCCACAAAAATGAAGAACAGTGGGACTGTTCTTCCAAATGTTCCCTCTAAACCTTGCCTGACTGCAGCGTTCACTGGAGTTTTTTGCACTTTCTAGCAGCATACTGCATCTCAGACTTTGGTTTAATGGAATTAACAGCTGCAGAAACAAATCCTTGCTTAAAAACAAGCATGCAACCTGCCAGTCTGACTAAGGGATGAAAAAAAATCACAGGAGGTGATTAAGAAACCCACTGAATTACTGCAAGTCAGTGTTCCAGTAATTTCTGTACACAAATGCACGATGTTGCTTGAAACTTTTTTGTTTTCCTAGCATCTTTAACTTCCTCCTATGCACACGCATACTTTTGAGTGGTATAAAGCACGTGTCTCAGACCGTTGTAGCAGGACAGTATGTTACTCACATGAAAGGACATTGCTGAGACTCCCCATCTCTGTCTGAGCTTACCTGGAGATTCTGCAGGATGCGAGCAGGAGTGATGCTTTTGGGAATCGTCACCACTTTACGCTGCGTTTGCCATCTGTGGGGAGGGAAGAGCGAGATTTTCTATGCATGCTGCCCAAGAATCCTGACATTTATTTTGGCTCAACAATTATCAGTGGCAGCAGAGATGCCACTTATGGTTTCTGCAAACAAAATACCCTGAAGAAGACCAACATAGTATTGTATTAGGATGTAGCAAAAGAGCGGCCACCAGACAACTGATGAAAGGAAGATGTCCATTCCTTTGAACAAGCAAACAGTTTTCAGGTGTTGAGCCACAAACCCAAGAAATAGAAAAATGTACATAACAGTTTTACATCAATTCTATCATGACCACCAAAAAATAGTAAAACACACAACCCCCCAAGTGATTTTCTGGTGACTTGAGAACAAAGCCTTCAGCGTGTTCGGCTGGCAGGGTAACTTACTGCTGCCCAAGATTGTTCTAGATACAAAGCCAAACAAAATAATGAGGATAGAAACCCAATGCTACTTGACAAAGTGCTGATCACATTCTGCATATCACTCAACCACCTTGTTTCTCAGTACAGCTTCTGTTACTTGAGCACAAAGCAGCAAACAGTTCTTCACTGTGAAGGAAGGTAAGCCCCTTCCACAGTCTCTTCCTTAGAGCTCTTTTAAATGCAGTAGCAGGAGCTGTAAGGTTCAAGCAACTGGCCACATGCAAATCTAAAACAAGCAGCAGTTGGGTTTGCTTTTGGGCTTTAGCACTTTCTGATTCTAGCTCCCCACTTAACAGGGGAAAAAACACGTATTCTAAAGTAGATGCCTTCAAACTTTTGTATTCTGCTTTATTTAAGGCCAGGTCCCAGATGCCACCCTCTCTCAAATGTTACCTGAGGATGATCTGTGCAGGTGACTTCTTGTATTTTTCTGCCAGTTTTTTGATCCCAGGTTCCTCCAGAAGCACAGGCTCATCTGGGTGTTTCCACATGCGATCAGCAGAACCCAGGGGACTGTAGGCAGTAACAACCAGCCCTCGTTTCTGGCAGTGAGCTATCAGCTCATTCTGGGCTAGGTAAGGATGACATTCTACCTATTAAAATGACCGACAAAGAATGGCCAAAGAAAAATTATCAATACAGAGCTCTAAATAAACAGGAGGTGAAAAGCTCAGCAGAATCAAACACATGACAAGAGGTCATTGCAGGTTCTGGAAAACCTTATGGAAAACCTTATGAGGCTTATGAGGCTGTAACTACAAGGAAGATGAAAAATGGCATGGTAGCCTAAGATTCTAGTAAAAGAAAAACAGATTGCTTAACCTTAGAGTGCTGGATTTATCTCCATGTATCCAGCACATCATCCAACGAGCAAGGGAGCTCTATAGGAGGGATTTAAGTTAGTCCCTCAATCTTTTTTTTCCCTGTAGACTAAATTGATCATTAGAGGAAGAAACAAACCTTTCTGCAGAAGAGTTGTCAACTAAATAGGTGTAATGGCCACGATCATGGATACAGGCCTTTTTCCCATTTAATTCACCTGTCTGGAAGAACTCTCTGTGTGACTCCTGCACGCATGGATATACTCCTCCCTGTAGAACAGAAGCTGCACTCCTTGTATTAATCAGGCAGCATTGGTTTTCTTCACTCCCATGGAAAACCAGGAAGGTACACCTCGTCCTCATCTCCTCTATTCATCTTACCTGAAGCACAGCTGGTTTGACAGTAGCCACGCTTAATACATCATCAATCTGACGACTGTTGAAGTTGGACAGCCCAATGGCTTTCGCAAGACCTTTTTCTACCAGCTTCTCCATAGCCTTCCAGGTATCCTTGTAGTCAGTGTAGTCGTAACGCATCGTGCCATCAGGATTCTTAGGGAAGAGATTGTCCCCTCGTCTGCAGCATGAAAGGCAAAGTGTAAATACACAAGGCACGCGATCTCTATTATAGTAGATCTTCACTTAAAGAAACTTTATTCAAAGTACTCGTAAGAATACCTAAGCTTATGCACAGTTTGGAAGCTGGAGTACAAACTGAGCAAATTTCTCTCCTAAATTCCACAATGAAGACTCAGCCTACAAGAAATTATTTTACACACAGTCTTTCCTATGTAAACTTGTGATATAGTACTTGAAACCTCTTACCTATAGCACACTGCTTGCCTGCAGTGACTACACAAAAAAGTTCAGCCACTGCCTGTGTAACAACAGCCCTTTGATCACAGTGAGGTTGATTAGAGCTGCAACCCAGAAAGTAGTTTGTTGTTCACTTTGTTTTTGAGGAAGGACCGATAGCCTGTTTGGAGCTGTTACCAAAGGGATCTTGGTTTAAGAGCTATGTAGCAGAGACTGAGTGCAAAGCAGCCTGGTATTCCCACTCTTTGGATTCTGCAGCAGTGTCAGCACTGGTGCAAGCTCTGGTTTTCAGAGAAGCCTAAACACGTGCATGTCGCTTGTAGGATGGGTGTGCTTCCAGTTAGTCATACCAACTCAATAAAAGACAAACCAACTAAGGACCCAGAGCCACACACAGGAAGGAGATGGTTGTGTCAGGTGACAGCAGCACATTACCTGAGGCCTGTGAGGCCTCTGAGCAGCTCATGCTCGGAGAGGTGCCAGCGCTGCCTCATGGCCACTGCACAGCACTGCCAGCCCAGATCTTGAGACTGTCTTATGTTGCTCTAGCTAAGCAGTGAATGTCGTGCAACAGCAGCTGGGGACCCCGTTCTTGTGCACATCATTTTTGTTTGTACATCTATCCATCTGATAATCATATGAGCCCTCAACCTTGAAAAGTAGTCTCAGATGTCAAGAGTAGAAAATGTATCTCTCACTTAATACACGAGACCTAGGGTACTGTGATTCCCATCTGGAAGTCCATGTTAATTTCCATTTAAATAACATCTTCTGCAACATTCCCAGCTCGGTAGGCACTGCAGGTAATCAGGCACTAAAACAGTACAAGTAGAGCTAACAGAAAACTGAGAGTGCACTTCTATCGATGAGAAAGGGTGAAGATCTGAACATTAGTTTTGCCAACATTTGCCACAACAGCAGCAGTTCAAATAACAATACCTACACAGACATCATTACTTGTGTTCCGTGCTATTATCAAAGCAACCTTCAAATGTTTTTGTCCAAACAACTGTAAAACAAACCTATTTCAAAATAGGGGGAATTTTTCATAGCAGTTCTTCCTCCAGTCCAGCCCTGCTAGAAAACACTTCCTCATTCTGTTGTGATGAGGGACACATTTAGAACTGGAGTGTCTTTCATGAATGTTGTATGCTTGGAAAAATTCAGTTCATATGACTAGAAGGGGGAAAATGTTTTAAGGTTGTAAAATAGGCTGAAGCCCTCTGAGTCTGACAGGGTTTCTCCTGGTAAGTGAAGTGTCCATGCAAACAGCTGGGAAGGAATTTTTTTTCTCTTCTTTTCACTGATTGTTGAAACAGGAAAAAAAAAAAAACAACAGTATCCATGACTACAAGAAAACAAAGCAATGATCACTGCTTCTGGCAGGATTGTAGGATACACAGAACTAGCATTTAATTTCCCCTATTTCCTCAAATCTTAGGATGACTGCAGTTCAAGTGTCATAAGAGGCCATTTTCATTTCCTTCTTACAGACTCCATGACATTGCACGTGCCCAGTTCCAGTACAGTTAATAACTATCAGTGAAAGGTGTTGTCCTCTTTACAAAGTACTTCATTTTCATTTCATAGATAAGTACAACAAATTCCCAGCCAACTCAAAGAAGAATAATTAAATAGGAACAATAGTTTCTGTGGATGAATGTATCAAATACGAATGAATGCACTGGTTGCAGGTAGAGAGGGGTCTGTATCCATCTGTTGGGCTACAATATACACCACCCACAAAAGCATCCTGCAGGTAGCTTACACTGGAAGGAAGACACAAATCAGAAAGAAGCTGCTTAGGACAGAATGCCAACCACTTATGTAAAACTGGGGCTTCTGCATCCTGCGCCCTTTGCAGGCTGAACTTACTCAAAGGCATGGGGCCAGTGCATGAGGTACAGATCCAGGTAATCCAGTTTCAAATCTGCAAGTGTTTTTCTTAGTGCTGGCTCAACATCTTCTGGGTGGTGCTTGGTATTCCACAGCTTTGATGTTACAAACACGTCCTCCCTTTTAATAACCTTTAAGAAAGGGAGGAGAGCACAATTTACCAGAGAGAGCTGAGACAGAACAGCAGCAATTCCCCAAATATCTTTACAAGTTTAAATAAGTTAACGTGTGGAACCTACAAATTAAACCTTTCAGAAACATGCTAGATGGAGAAAAGGGAAATACACACATATGTGAGCCCATCCCCAAATACATCAAACGCTGAGCAATTCCCTACAAGTTCTGACACAACAAAGCAACCCCTCCACACACTGCAAACAAATTCCAGAGTTAAAGCCACTACTCAGCATAAATGAAAGATTACTGGTTTATTCACGTGTACGTTTTGCAATTTCTGTTAAACAATTCACAGTCAAGGCACAGCCAGCTCACTTGCTACGTTCATCACGTTATAAACTGAGAATGTTTCTCAAAGGAAGGACGTGGGAAAATAAACAAGCAGTTTCCCCAAACCTCTGCACTTGTATTTCTAAGTTCTGGGAGGAATGCAGCAAGAACTGAATGTCTCATATCAGAAGGATAAGACCCAGAAATTGAATCAAATAGAAATATGGGTATTTAGGAAGCGTGAAATGTGAAATGGAGATCACGTCTGACACGCTGAAGTCATCAGAAGGCATCTCTTATTGACCAAATTACACTCAAGTTGACTGTATGTAGGAATGATTAATTCCTTCATTTCTCTCCTCCAGCCATTCAGATATTTGTGGATCACGTATCAGCTCTTGTGTTCAACAAGCAAAGCGTTCTAAAAATTCTTTAGTTAGCTAATACAAACTGAGTAAAAATAGTCCTATGCTTCTCCATAGTAGCTGCCAGTATCTAAAGGGTGCAAAGGAATCCCTGGGGCAAGCTGAAAGCAGCCTCTCTGCAGCTAAGCACCTAACAAAGAGATTGCCCCACAGCAATGGGCAGAGGACCAGAGAAGGAACACAAGAACTTTCATTCCAGGGGCTCTGAGGCCATACGCATAATTCTTCTGGGCCCTCGGGCAAACAGGAGCAAAAGGATGACTTGAAGATTTCACCTGAGATAATTCATAGGAATGTCAGTTACATTCCATTACGGCCATGAAGCTCAGTGCAGGCCCTAGAGTCACGGCTACCAAACCTTCAAATGCAGCCACTGTTTAAAAAAATCAGCAGTCACTGAATTTGCTGCAGCTACCCAGCACTGCACAACACTCTGAGCTGGTGAAGTAAATTCTCACCTATTTTCTGTTATAACTGTTGATTCTGGCAACCTCTCATTTTTGAATCCATGAATTAGCTGTTGGATGGGGAGGTGTTTATCTGGGAATTCAAAAAAGGCATTTTCTCTAAGCTTCCCTGCAAGTATTCCAGGCAATCATTCCTCCTCCCGACAGCCAGGATGGGTCCAGAGTAGAGAAAGCCCTCTTTCATGCCTGCCCTGGTTAATAACAAACAGCTGGGACCAGAAGGAAAAGCCACAGACATTCACAGTCTGCTCTTTCGGGTCACATCTGTAAATTCTGATACAACATACAGTCACGGGGTTGTTGTGTTTTTACCTTGTTGGGCCCGAGGCATTCCTGGAAAGCATCGCCGACCTCTGCTTCATTGCTGTAGGCTGCTGCACAGTCAATGTGGCGATAACCCACGCTTAGGGCATATTTCACTGCTTCTTTCACCTGTAATCACAAACAGATTACCAAGTACGACCAGTGGCAAGGAACACAACTGAAACAAATTGCTGAGGAACACTGCCAAAGTACAGAGCTACAGAAGCCCAAGCAGGATAGGTAAGAGTGCCCTATGGCACAGCCTTTGTGAGCAAAGAGCCAGGTGCTAGCAGACACTCCAAGAGTAAGGTGAGAATGGACCATGCATGCAGGGCAAGCATGGAAGAACTTACTGCACAGAATGGAAATTCATTCTTGGCTATAGCTGCCACACGTTTGTTACATATGAGAGGAGCTGTAAGAAACAATTTTCAAACAAATATTTATCAAGACAGTCGCAGTGGAACTAAGCGGCCAATCGATCAACGTTAGCCAAGCTTGAAAGGTACGAGCTCTCCCCTAGTAAAAGGAAAGCCAGGTTTCTAATTTTGTAATTTCCAGAGCTCAGGCTTGGTTCAACTATTTACCTTCTAAGATAAGGCCACTTTATGGCACATTTTTCTTCTGTGTCTCATTCTCACTGATTGAGCAACAGCAGTCACTACACTGGTGGTTATTAACCCATGGCCTGCACGAATCTCCTGCTGGTGCTCAACTTCACATTTTGATTTACACACTTCTGACAAAGAAGGTGCTGCCACCAGCCAGAATGGCTGGAACCAAGGCACCACACTTTGCATGTGTTTCTGCTGTTGAAAGCTCTAACGAAGCACAAGTACAAAGTATATAGTCACATGCTGGCAATAGATACGGAGCAAGGCTAGAAAACAAAGAGGGAAACACAGAATGGCATCTCATCCAGGATGTGTAAGTGGCTTTTGAGTAGAGGTTTTCAGTGAAAATTGTAAATATCTGATTGTGTAAGCATGAAGAAATTACTCTTGTGTCACCATCTCCCTTTAAACAGACAGAGCATTAAGTGAAATCCATTCTATTTAACTTCCAGTGGTCGGTATGCACACATTCTCTGTTCACCTCTTAAAGTGCTACAGTCAGAGCACACCTCTGTACAAGGATTTCTACACACTGCTCTTCCCAGACCTGTCTCCAGTCTGGTGAGACTGATGGAGATTAAGTTGCTCTTTGTCTGAGGCTTGATGCGATAGGGCACTAATCTAGTTAGAGATATTAAAAACATGTCAACAAGGGCTGGAGCCTGATTGCTTTCTTTCAGCTCAAGTACCAGCATTTTCAATTTTAAAGCTAACAAAGTGATTAAAATCAAGTACAGACTCTTGCTTTCAGATACAACTAGAAAGGGGAGAATGAAATGTAAAAGAGATCTCTCTTCTGCTGGTGAATTTCATTTGCTTTTCCTGTCAAGAACTGCAGTAAAAGCAGACACAGGATATTCCGACTACATTCTTTGGCATTTTGAGAGGAAAAGTGGAACTCAGACTAGTTGCCCTTAGCCAGAATGACAAAGCACTTCTACTACAGCAGTGAAATCAGCTCTTCCTTTCTCTGGCAGGATGTATTTACAGTCCTTCTTTCGCTTTGACATTTCTCAGAAGGTTACTGGGAAGTCAAGGTCACAAGAACTCTGAAATCACTTGGGACAGACTAAAGGCTTTTAAAGCTGAATATCCTCCTCCATAAAGGCGGAAGTCAAAGGGAAGAAGCACGCTCTGTTTAATTTGGGGTGTGCCCACCCTCCTTTTTATTTTTGAAAGCATAGCAGAAAGGAAAGGGAAACCAGCATGGGGTTTTTCTGAACTAATCTCTCATTTCCTCTATCACGTATTGGTTTTTATTTTATAAATCCGAGCAGGAACAAAATTTGCCATAAAACTTTATGGCACCACTTGCAGAAAACCAGGGGCAAGGCACTCCAAATGCCTCTGGGAAGTTATAAAAATAGAGGCCATATTTCAGTATCAGCATTTTCATCTACTTCTAGCATTGAAAAACTAGAACCACTCACATAACTACGGTTTGGATCTGGGCACAGTTTCACTTGTGCAAACTATTCTCAGTCTACTCAGACATTGCCATCTGAACTGAGAAGTCCTGTTCCATGCAAAAGGCAGATAATCAAGAGCAAGTGTACAAATAAGAACTTCTTTGAGGCAATTAACTAATAGAAGGATGTGAGTGTAAGAAGAGCACTTTGTTTCAAGAGAAAGTTTTTGTATTCTTGACATGCAGGTACATGCATTTCCTGGGGTGGGGAAGACTCAGCATAATGCTGAGATTCAAATGCCTCAGGATATTTTGTGTTGTATGGTAATAACAGCCAGAGGATCCTTTCAGCTTTCCTTTAGTGCAGCCTGTGGAAGGAGCAATTACTGAATTAATTTTCCTTTCGTTGGTTGAGTCAGACAGCTTAAGTAAAAACAGATCATCAGGCCACGTGATATTCAGGTGCAGCATGACCAAACAGTTTGCTGCAAAGGAAGGAACTCAGACCACCATATGAATGGTAGCTTGCAGTTCCCCAAAGCAGCAAGTTATGCCTCCTATACTTCGGATATATAATCCAAGTTCTTCCCTCAATATATCTCAGTAGTAGAGAATTTGTGCTCCCATGTGCAGGATAGGATTCTCTAGATACTCTGGCAAGGTTTTCAGGACCTAAGCAGTCTCCTCCACAACTGCAGTGCTGTCACAAGATGCCCAGCCTGACTGGTTTTCTGAGGTATGCATTTCCACTTCTGGCTTTCCTGAACTTTCACACAGAAATACAGCCCTCCTCAGCCCCACATCCCCTGTCCCAACAGAGCCAGCCTCTGTCACAGCACATGAGGCCGTTTCATCCTCCAGGCTGGAAGCGTGGCCCACTTGTGAGAACAAAACATTAAAGGATTACAGCTCCAGTGCTAATAGTCCGTGCCACTGATATTCCTGATGCTCCAGTCTCAAAGGACTTTTGTCTTTGGACCCATTCATGCTACTGCTCAGAAGCTTTTGTACTGTATTCATTTCCACTCAATAACTCTCCATCATGTTCCTATGGTAACATCTAAAACAAATTTCTCTTCTTAGCATTTGATCAAGCAAAAAAACTTAATGCTATTCTAAATTATCTCACAGAATCACAGAATCACAGAATCACCCGGGTTGGAAGGGACCCCAAGGATCATGTAGTTCCAACCCCCCTGCCTAGCAGGGCCACCAAACATACACATTCAGATCAGGTTGCCCAGGACCCCGTCCAACCTGGCCTTAAACACGTCCAAGGACGGGGCATCCACAACCTCCCTGGGCAGCCCGTTCCAGGGCCTAACCACTCTCCTAGTAAAGAACTTCCCCCTAACATCCAACCTAAATCTTCCCTCCTTCAACTTAAAACCATTTCCCCTAGTCCTGCTGTTATCAGCCCTTCTGAACAGTTTACTCCCCTCCTGGGTGTAGGTTCCCTTCAGGTATTGATAGGCTGCAATGAGGTCACCCCGCAGCCTTCTCTTCTCCAGGCTGAACAAGCCCAACTCCCTCAGCCTGTCCTCATAGGGGAGGTGCTCCAGCCCCCTGATCATCTTAGTCGCCCTCCTCTGGACCCTTTCCAAAATCTCAATGTCTTTCTTGTACTGAGGGCTCCACACCTGGACACAGTACTCCAGATGGGGCCTCACAAGAGCCGAGTAGAGAGGGACAATCACCTCCCTGTCCCTGCTGACCACCCCTCTCCTGATGGAGCCCAGGATCCCATTTGCCTTTTCTCCTGTTATTCTAAATAATCTCTAATAGATTCACTAGTTCTTTTACCCTCTGACCTCACCTTCTATGAAACTGGGGCTGCAATGGTACCTTTGTCCTGGATTGCTGAGATCTGGCTTCAAGTTGAAGGATTCTTTAGGATCAGGAATTATAATGGCAATGATAAAGAAATTAATCAATAGAATGAGGTCAAGACTGAAAAACAGCTTGGCAAAGAAAATAACTGCAACCTGCAAAATATTTACTTGAAATAATTTAAAAGCAATCTGCTTCCACTCTTGCTCCTAATTAAGCCTTTGTACAAAAGGGACTTTGATAAGTAGGGTGTATTTGGGAGTGGGCTGCATCAAATACAAAGATGATTCTGCCTGTGTGGGTCTTTGGCCCTTGGTCTTTAATTCACAATCAGTTCTCTCCCTGTACTCCATCACGCCCTTTCAGAAGTAAACCATTCGGATGCTCTGCCAAATTGCTACTGCTTCTGAATCTGATAAATGTCCATTAAAAATGAAAAGGATGCAAACAATTTCCAAGAGTGATAAACAGGAACTTATTTATTCCATAGGAATAGCAGCATCTTCTCTAACTCTGGCTATTTATACATTTTCTAGATTATGCCTTCAATACACTCAAGGAACACATCTTTGAAGGCAGTAATTGTTCCACAGTCGTGACCCCCATTCACTTCCGTTGGACCCCAGGTAGATCTAAGTAGCAGATCCCTGCTGGCTTCAGCTGCTGGCAGTGCTGCTTATGACTGCAAAATCTACCTGAGATAGGCTTATATTAAGCACAAGCAGGATCTTTCTTGGCTGTAAGACTGCACTTTCCTCAGGACAGTTAGTGCACAAAGAAACACGCTGATATTTTGTTTGTTTAGTTTCAGGCATTTGTTTTAGTACAACGCACATTGAACTACCTTGGGTCTGCAGAAATTCATCCACTACATTCCTGCTTATTAATAAATGTAATGCAGCTGGCAGCTGATGTGACAGAGCTGAACGTTCACTCTCATCCTCATTTAGCAAGCTGACAGAGAGCTCACACTGCCTTGGGTTCCACATCATGACAGCTTCCATTCCAAACAGAACCACTGTCCTGACAATTGTTTGGGCAGGAAACATAGTAAGAAGGTGACTCTGAATAGATGTAATTTTTATAGCTTGTTTCCCACCTTTTCCTCCAGCTGGCAAGAAAGAATAGCACAAGGGCTCATCTCAAGAAGGCCTTCTGAACTTTCCATCTGTCACAGGCACGGTTTCACCTGACTTACTCCTGTAACTATCATGAAGCTAACATGAAGGCATAAGCAAGATACATGTTTACTGACATGCAGTGGTACACAAAGTCCAAAAGGCATTAAAAGAAGAATACCAATTAAGAAATCCTCCAAAGAAGACGACACTCCTGCTGGACTCTGTGTATACCTGCTGTGAAAGGCAAGGTCTGCCCTCGGAATTTATCTTTTAACTAAATTAAAAAGAAAGGAAAAGACAGACAAGGGAAAGTATTACAACAGGAGGCACAGTCCACAGCATGCAAACATTCCTACAGACAGTCTGCAATAAAACACTAGAAACAGAGTGGCTCTCTAATGACGCGTTAGCCATCACAGCCTAAAAGGAAGGTGACCCAAACAAGTTCTGAGTTCTGCTGCTAAACACAGACAGACCACACAAATAAGACTGCAACAACTAGAGCTCTTGCCTCCCAAAATAATCCTTTCAACCGAGTCACCAGATCAAGCCAGAGGGATGCCTGGTCAGACTGCAGCCTAAAGATTACAAAGGCAGGCACCATACTGTAACTACAGCACTAATTGGTCTCTTCCTGGATTCATCTCCCAGAGCACCACTGCCTGAGGTCTGGTTTAATGAGTCTTAAGGGATCTACTGCTGCTGCTGCTGTCTTAAAGCCTCTCACATGCATCTCAGTCATGCTTCTGTGGACCTATGACTAAACCATGCAAGTACAGGATCCAGGTCTCAGACCCAGGATCTTCAGAAGAAGTGTACAAAATGCAAACAGCAGGTGAGAGCACACAATGCTAATGTGTGGTTTGTTCCCTACTTACTTGGCCAGGTTCACTTTTCCAGGTTCCCAGTCCTATGAAAGGGATCTTCTGCCCATTGTAGAGTGCAGCGAAGTCACATCCTGCAGACATTTTTGCTTCAAGAAGAAAAAGAGCAAATTGAGTTTTTGCAGCAATTCAGTAGATTACATAAAATGTCCTTTTCTATACAAGAGTAAATAAATAAAATCACACAGGTCTTGATAATGCTTTAGTTATTACACTGGAACAAAGCTGAAGCAAGGTCTTCACAACTTCTAGTGGTACAAACCAGACCTATAACCTTATAGCTATAAAAGAGACTAGAAAGAAAGGCTCTTTATTCCTATTCTTTTATCTCTTTCTCAGTGCATAGCTGTGAGTTTTCTCCCACTTGAGAAGTACATACAATCTCTCCCTTCCAAATCAGCTGTAAGCATTGATGATACAGAAAGAAGCAAGGCCATGGGACTTCTGCACAAAGTCTTTCTCTTTTACCAACTCCCTACTGGCTGACTGAGGAAAAAGCTCTAATTACTGCTGCAGTTGGTGATAAACACATATTTTTAAGTAATTCTGACACATCAATATGAACAGCCATGTGCAAAAAAGCAGTAGGTCTTTATGTGTTTACACATTTTGAACCCCAAAATGACTTTGTCATCCTGCTCTTTTCCATCTCCTTGCTCAAGTGGTAAGGGATGCTATCTTTTAAAGAGCTGAAAAGTCTCCTGTTCCCATGCTGTGGAAATCTGCCTGTGGACTCTGCTGGCAATTTGACAAGAACTCAACTTACCTAAGATGCAGTTCAAGTACAAACAATATAACAACTAGTACTGCTATCACAGAAGGTAATAGTAATACTGATTTATCACAAATTCACAGGGGAGTAGCATTCTTCTATTACTAAAGGGAGAATATGAAAGTACTGCACAAGGTAAACATCACTTTGGGCTTGGGCTTCTGTCATGCTTAACACCAGGACATGCATGCATTTTCCATGTGAAATGCAATACACCCCAGCAGGACCTTCCATTACCTGTTGCTGGCGTTATAGCTGCTGCAGACAGTAATCTGCTCATAGATTTTATCAAAGAGGAAGCTTTTATACTGTGTCCCAACATCCTCCCAATCTATCTTTCTGGCCGAACTGTTAAAAACAAACCACATTCAGGATGAGCTCCAAAGGCAGCCAGCTGACTTCAGCAGAAGATGAGGAAGTTACTTCTCAAGTTTAGCTGTGTCCAAACTCCTGAATGCTATTTACTTAAAAACACACAGACAAGAACAAGAGTGGAAGAACACAATGCTGGCTAAATGGCTGACTATGCAGGAGGAATGTATATCTTCAAAGAGAAGCCTTCACACAGAATACTGCTCCAAAACAGCCTTCTCCATAATGCTGTTACCAACCTTTCTCCTACAAATAAGCACCTACTGATGGATGCCCTCACACAGAAAGTTTATATTTTCAATTTCTCACTCAGCTTCTCAAGCTACGTGTTTTGAGATGGAGATCCCCAGCACTGTTAGCCTATGTAGCTCCAGGCTCAAGCAGCATTGTGCCTCGCACACAGCATGGCCTTCATGCTGCACACACCTCACAGATGCAGGACATGCTCAGCAGAACAGAGCAGCACGCAGGCAGCTCCCACTTGGTACCTGTCATTAGGCCACCTGCATGGCCTTGCCTTTATCTCACAGAGCTGGAAGTTCTCACGTGAGCGTCTTCTCTGTTTGGCAGTACAAGTGAGTTGTTTTCTTCTAAGAGAATCCTGTAACAGCTCCAGTAACCAAAACAACGGGCCCACACAGCACACTGCATGTGCCATGGACAGCTGCTTGATGCTGTGCACACAGGGTGCCCAGCAGGTGAATAAATGTCTCATTACCCACACAATTTGCCTTCTTTATAGGGCTATAAATGCGATAAACAGCACTTGAGATACTACTTTGCTGAGTCTGAGTGCCTTTCCTATTGGGATTGCAATGGCCCAACACCTTCTGGTGCAGAATAGTGGGACAAATCAGCCTGGATTTGCACTGGGATACATTCAGTCCGAATGGTGGTATAAAGGCAGTCATCAGACTGCTGGTGTGTGTCCATTCTGGGGAGGGGCTATACAAAAGTCAGAATAGGACACTAACATTCTCTTCTATGCTGAAGATTTGCACAGCCATTTTGTTGCCAGCTGTGCACAGCTGGGTCCACCTTACCTGGATTAAGCTGCCTGCATGATTCTGACATCACGCAGTGCAACTAAGGCCTGGGGGCTTTCACATTCATGCTGCCCTGCAGCACCATACACCAGGCATGTGCTCCACACTGCCGTGTTGTGCAATCATCTTAAACGCAACGCTTCACCCAGAAGACAAGGTGCACACGTTTAATTGCTAACTAACATCAGTGTGTTCTGTGGAACCATTCGCTTCATGTAATATCGTTGTACATTAAACTGCAGTGAGAGCAGAGCTGCGGACTCGGGAAGAATGGAAACGCTACAAGAAAACACTCATTAATAGTTTCCACTCAGATTCTTCCCCTAATGAGGAGACGCAAAGTGTCCATGACCCATTGTCTGCTCATTATAAGGCAGCGAGGGGCTTTTAAGAAGGGAGAAAATACAAGCAAATACAAAAAAAAAAGGTACAGCTGGTACAAGTGAGACACAGCTTCAACATCACTCATCTCTCCTATTCCCACACACTGACACGAAAGAGAATAACACAAAGCAATGCGTGCAGGAGGCTGCATTCGTAACACAGGAAGCGCAAACTACGCCCGTCCATCCACCCACACCCAGCTCGCCGTTAACCGAAGCCACGAGCCTTCTGCCTGCAAAATAGCGCGTACTACGGCAGCAGCGCACACGGACGTGTATCGCTAAAACCGCAACAACGTCCCCTGCCCGGCCCGGGGGCAGCCCCGCGCTCGGCTCCCCCGCAGCCATGCCCGGTGGGCGCAGCGCGTGGAGCGGCGGGAGGCGCCTCGGGGCAGCGCGCCGCACTCACCGCACCGCCGCACGATCGGCCGCCGACGCCGCTCTGCGCTTCCGCTTCCGGCCGCCAGCGGGCAGCGCGGGCCGGCGCTGTGCGGGGCGCCGCTCTCAGACAGCGTTTGTGGGTCCCGTGCGCGGCTGGGAGCGGGGCTTGGTGATCCCTTCCCGCTCTGATAGTCTGTGCTGGTGTTTGTTTTATGGGCAGTCCTAATTATCAAGGATTCAGGGAACGCACCGTGGCATGGGGGTTGGACTCGATGATCTCTGGAGGTCCCTTCCAACCCCTACAATTCTGTGATTCTGTGATTTACAAGCATTTGATTTTAGCTTTCGTACTCAAAGGTGCATAAAGAAGTGCCACTTCCTGAGGAGACTTCAGGCTCCTGCTGCAGGTGCACAAGAATGCACTTCCTTATTTGCACAAGAAGGCTGCAAGCAAAATTAAAGCAGAATGACTACATCTGCGTATGTGCAGCCCTGCTGGTGCAGTCACAACTTGCAGTGATTTCAACGGGAACAGAATTGGGTCTGTGGCTGATGGCTGCTCTAGGCTTGCAGCATCCTAAACACCTCTAAGGAATACTAGAACCAGCTTTGGCGTTTACTCCAGGCTTCCATTTTTGCAGTTTATAAACTAAGTGAATAATTCAAAAAGAATGGTGAGATTGTATCAGAGTAAGGCAAAGTATACATCTAACAAGGCTCTGAGGAGCCTGCTGCTTTTCTAGAAAGATTGTCCCGCTGCAGATTCTTTCTGACTTCAACTGCTCGGGAGACTTAAAAGCACAAAGGTTAATTAATCTCTTGGGCACTCACATGACCAGACTTTCCTGGCGCAGCCTGTCCTGACATAACGCAGGAGGTGGAAGGAGGACACAGAAAAGACAAGACAGAAGTAAGAGAGGAAATGGAACATTGGGGAAGAATAAAATGGGAAGGGAAAACTGATGGATTTCATTTATTTTTTGAGACTTTGCCAATCAGGAATCCATTGGAAAATCTTAATAAAATCAAAAATTCCTGAATTATATTAATATCACATATGAAATTTTACCCAACCTCAGCTTCCAGTAACTGGAAATAAAATAGAAAAGGTAATGGAGGGTAAAATGGCTTGCCATCAAAAAGCAGACACCATCAAGACATGTGGTAATAAAGTATGTTAATAACCAAATTTTAAGAAGAGAGCTGTGTAGGAAGGAAGAGGCTGAGCAGGACATTTTGACCTAGAAACACAGTCTTTGCTTGGGCAAAACAAGGAAAATGAAATACGTGCCTTGTATGTTGAATGATAGGTAATTGTTTTCATTACAAGTAGCGCGCAGCAGCTGCTTGTGCATGACTGCCCAGAGGCCTGGGAACACCTATCTGTTGCCTTACGAATTTGCATGTATTATGTTAAAATGTCCCCACACATACAGGATTTTAGTCATACTGGGCTCCAGGAATATTGTGTGTACAGTGAGGTCAGTGTGCTCAGAATTCATCGGGCTTTATGTATAGGTGGAGACGAGCCCTGCAGAGCATTTACAGGCATGCAGGGATCAGCTCTGCTGTACAAGAGCTGTGCGTCTGCTTCAGGGCATGCTAAAGGCACAAACCCAAAGCAAAGTGTATCGTGGTAGCCCTACAAAATGGGTGTTATGCATGGAAGTGTGACAAATGAGCACAACGAGCACAAGAAAGCCAATACTGCTTTGTGTGCTGGCAATATGCTGGAGTTGTGGGAGACTGCCTTGTTGTAGAGCTGTTAATTAGGACTGCCCGGCCTTCCAGGGTAACCCCTTCCCGTGTGCCTGAGCTGCAGCAGTATCTGTTTATAGACCTCAGTTCTCCTTACCACACGAAGTTAAGAAAGTAACAGCAGGCAGATTTGACCCCACACCTGTATGGCACTGAACGCGCACTGAATGCACAGTGCTTTGTTAATAGGCATGACTTTACTGAAGTCAGTGACAAACTCCCATTCACCTAAATGGCAAACGCCAGCTGGATCTCATTCTTCCTCTCCGTCTCCGATGACTCCTAATTATTGCGGCTTGGTTCTATTGAGGTATTAAAGCCATTTCTCGTAACGAGCCACCTGACTCATCTCGCCGTGAACCGCTTCCAACCATTCCGCCGGCTGTTTCCCCGACGCCGCCCAGCCGCCATCCAAGCGACGAGCGCTGCCGCTCTGCAGCCGCCGTGCAGCGCGGGACAGATAAGGCGCGGGGCGGCTATCGGGCGCGGCCGCGTTGTGCCGAGTCATGCTGCCCCAGCGGGCGGCCCGGGAAGGCGGGACGGGAGGAACGGACCGGGAGCGCCGCGCCCGTCTCCTCGCGAGATCGGGGCCGCTATAAAGGGGCGGCGCGGCGGGGGCTGCGGCAGTTGGCGGCTTCCTGCTGGAGCGCGGGGCGCAGCTTGTGCGGTGTGCGGCTCTTTGTGTGAGTGGGGGTGGGGCGCGGGATGGGATCGGATCGTGCGTGCAGCGCGCAGTGCTCGGGGTGGGGGTCGCTTGGGGGTCGGGGTTGCACGTTGCTTTTGCTTATGGCTTACGTCCCGTCCCCTTTCTCTTTTTCCATGTCCGCGGAAGGGGTCGAGCGAAGCGCGCTGGGCACGCTGCTCTCTGGGGAGGGTTCTGCTGGAGATGCTGCTTTCTGCAGCCGTTTGGCGTGTATTTTTTCCCCCCCTTTCTTTAAAGGGCTATGGGGCTGAGAGGAGCCGGGCACCGCTCCCTGCGCGCCGCCTCCCGGCCCTCCGCCGGCGCTGCGCGTGGGGGAGCGGCGGGAGCTGCGCGGCGGGGGCAGCTCGAAGCGGGGCCGGACCGGACCGGGCCTCGGGCGGCGCGCGCGGAGCGGTCCGGCCGTGGAGCGGCCCCGCCGGGAGCTGGATGGCCGTACCGCCCTTCTCCGTCCGCAGTTCGATGCCTTAACCGCGCTGCTGGGGTGGTGAAGGGGAAGGCTGCCGTGTTTTGGAATGGCCTTTCGCGCCCGTTGGAGTATCCTAAAGGTGTGAATTTCCAGTTGGAATGCAGGCCCGCCTTGTTGTAATTGCAGCCTGGCGGTAAGCGAGGCTGTGAGCAGCCGAGGCGCTCTGAGCTGCCGGAGCTGCGCTTCGTTTGCAGCGCCGTGCTTCCAGAATGAAGGGAGCTCGCACGCAGTCTGTGCTCTGTTCCTCGGCGGATTAGGAAACGCTGTGGCTGGAAATCCAAGCAGAACGTATGGCTGCGTGCTGCCCCTACCTGGGAGAGCAGGCGGTGGCAAATCGCATCTGCCTGCTTCAGAGCACAGCTCTTGCAGTAGGATACCGCTACATCTCCTAACCTGATGTTAAAGACTTGCAGGTTGTCTAAAAAGGGACAATAATTCCTCTCTCAGAAGTATCAGAGAGCGGTCTGACTGCCTTTATTTGACACTGTATCCCTAGTATTATGCTCCAGAGAAGTGCTGATGGAGCAAATATAGGTCTGGCATAGTGCTGAGTAAAAGGATGACCTTGAGCTTGAGTACAGGGAAATAATGAAATTCCGTGGTAGAACACAGGGTCGTGTACTCCAGATAAAATAGGTATTGCTTAAAAGACAGAACTTTCTGGTAGAAGGTGTCTCAGAACTGTTGTGCGATGGTATTTTTTAGAATAGTATCTGCATTTATGGCTCCGTGAAGTGATCAGAGGGATTATTAATGTCATCATGCTAGAGTGTTTCAGTACCATCTTATGAATGCTTTGCAGTTCTGGCTACCCTGGTTCATAAGATTATGTCCTGATTTGCTGCATTTGAAGATGAATCCCTCAGATGAACTGGGAATGTGGAACTTTTTGTATGAGGCAGTTAAACATGCTGAGTCAGGTGGCATTTTGCAAAGCGAAATGAAGGAGGAGGTTATTGTCTGTCTTCTCTGCATGTAAGAGGAGCCTTCAGACGTTAAACTCTTTGTAGAAGCTCTAAATTGATCCGTTTAAACTTGAATCAAAATTAAATCCTTATGACATCTGAGGTGATTCTCCAGGAGCTGTGGTAAGGGAGAAGGAGCCAAGAAATTAAGTGCATCTGACTCGTTCTGGAATGGACTTTGTGCCATGCAAGCAGGGTTTATAAAGGTCTTTGAATCTCAGCTTTCTGTAGCAATGTGAGACTCGGTAATACTAACCTTTCAGAGGCTTGTGTCTCCATGCCAGGTAATTCTTTTACATGTAAAATGACTTCAGTGAGATCACTTGAAGACCGAGCTGAAGGAACTAGGTTATGAAGTTGTCCGTTTGAAGGATAGTGCTCTGGAAGTAACTGGAATTCTGAAGTGCTGAATTCTGAAGTGCTGCATCTGTAGACTGAGCAGAAGTGCTGTGCAGAACATGTTACAGAGGACTAGACTTAGGGCTGGTGGCCAGAAGTAAACTTCTCTTGGCCTCATGTACACTCCTACTCTTTTTCAATGGACTGAAATGTTCAGGGGAACCAGCCTGGCTTCACTGGTTCAAGACTTTGTGGAACTTAAGTTGTTAATGTAAAATGTGAACCAAAATACATCATGAGTCTTTTGTTTGTAAATAAAACAAGGTTTCTTTGTTTGTGAGGCAGGAGAGTAGTTATGGAGAGCATTGTTCTCCTAGAGATTAATAAAACTCTGCTTGGAGACAAGGTTTGGAGTCTTAATTCCCTTGTGAACTTGAGCAAGAGTCTCCTCATCAGTAGTTTGGAAGAAAGGTTTTCTAATTCATCCACCTATTGGAGCTGGAAGACTTAGTGTGAATACAGCTAAAACTCTACAGGCTGGGAGAGAGTTAACTGTCTAATGAGCTGTTACTGGTCAAAGATAACAATTGTATTGTTAGGGAACTAACGTGCTGTAAGGAATCTGCATAGTAGTTCCATCTGGATACCTTACTACCCAGATGATGAGATTAACATGAATTTTACTTTAAGCCTTGCTGCGAGATCAAATGCTGATTAACTACCCCTTGATGCATGAACTGATGTGATGCACCTGGAAATAAGATATATTCAAACATACAACTATCTAAACTGCTCTGTTAATTCTTTTCTAGATTGAATCAAGATGTCTTCAGGAAAGGCTTTCATTGGAAAACCAGCCCCTGAGTTTACTGCCACAGCTGTAATGCCAGATGGGCAATTCAAAGATATCAAGCTCTCTGACTATAAAGGTAGGCCTATGTGCATCTAATTACACAAATGATATCTCCCCATGTGCAGGAGTTGGGGTGGGGGTGTATCTAATTAAGCCTTTAATTTGGTTTCCAAGTAACAGTGACCACTTGACTGTAAACAATCTACAGTGATTTTGTTCATTGCTGACTGGAGTATGTTTGGGAGGATGTTGACGGCATGGCTGAATGCCCTAATTATGATGATTGTTGGTTATCAGCATAAAATTCCTCTAAAATAGAACGCTTAAGTCTTATCCTAGATTCAGTCAGTTTGAGTCTGATACAACATCTTCAAAACATTAGGTGGAGCTACAAAATCTTGTAGGTTTATCTGTTGGTGGAAAGTAGAACTCCCTCTAACTAATGAAGCTTCTTTCTACTGAAGTACTAGAAAGCTATTCTCTTCTCTCGCTGTTTGCAAGGTTGGTACTGCTATAGAACCTAAGAGATTAACTGGTGACATTGCTCTTCTAGGAAAATACGTTGTGTTCTTTTTCTACCCCCTGGACTTCACTTTTGTTTGTCCGACTGAAATTATTGCATACAGTGACAGAGCTGATGAATTCAAGAAAATTAACTGTGAAATAATTGGAGCTTCTGTTGACTCTCACTTCTGTCACCTTGCCTGGTAAGAATTGGCCTTTGAACCTCATACAGTATTGTGCCTGGCCTCAGTTCTTACAGGAACTGGATTCTGAGTATTCAGACTTAACTTACTGGTGTATCAAACAAAGGCATGTAGGAAGTACTGTCATTCCAAGTGCTCCTAAACAGAATGGGAATACTGATCAGTTCCTCTGTTACCTTGTGGCACCCTTCATGCATCCTGAGTGCACTTAGGGTGAGCCTCTGTACCTTATGAGCTGACCTTCTTGCTTTTAGGATCAACACTCCTAAGAAACAAGGTGGTTTGGGCACTATGAAAATCCCACTGGTCTCTGACACAAAGCGTGTCATTGCCCGAGACTACGGAGTACTTAAAGAGGATGAAGGTATTGCATACAGGTAATGAGCAATAAGGTAAACCTGTTGTTATTGCAACATACAGCTTTAATGCAGAACTTGCATGTACTTGAACACCTGCAGCAAACTGAAGTTCTTAGCTATTCGAGATGTAAGCTGCTTTAAGCTATTGCTTCTACAAGGAGAGACGTTACTTGTTTAGCCTTATGGTTTTGGTAAGCTAGATAAATGTCTGCTGCTTTCCTTTGATAACAGCATTACTTAGAGTGCTACCTATCTGCATGATGCAGGTGAGCTTATGCAAATATGGCTAACACAAGGTGTCTACATAGTTATGAAAGTGATTAGAGGTATTTAGTGAGGGATTAAAAGCTATGCCTTATCTTTTAGTCAGCTGAACAGTTGAAGTTGCTGAGGGAGCTGAACTGTTAATTCTTCATGTGACTTTAGAGAACTAACTGATTGGTGATTGGCCAGAGCTGTATTTCAAAGAATTGCATAGTTCTTTTTTCTTTAGAAGGAATTCAATTGCATAGTTGTTTTTTCTTTAGAAGGAATTCCCTTTTTTTCTTCTTTTATTTTCATTCCACTGGTATTCCTTAAACCAAAATAAACACATTAAAGTAACATTTTTACTTCATATTTATCTGCTATCTCTCTTAGCTCCTCTTGAATGTGTGTTTATTTATCATGGTGTTGTATTAGCATATAAACAGAGAGCTCTTTTTAAGAAAGGAAGAGGTCAATAATACTGTACCATGCCATTAAGTTTTGTGATGGAATGTTGTTTCTGAAACTCGCTTCAGACAAATCTGTCAGAATCAGTGTTTAACTTCAGGTCTGTCTTTGTAGGGGTCTGTTCATAATCGATGAGAAGGGGATCTTGAGGCAGATCACAATCAATGATCTTCCCGTTGGCCGTTCTGTTGATGAGACCCTCAGGCTTGTGCAGGCCTTCCAGTTTACAGATAAACATGGAGAAGGTAAGGGACTCTGATTGTCTAGAGAACAGTATTAACTAGAATAGGTTTGCTAAAAGATACTAAGTACGTATATAGAATTGTGCTTCTTGTAATGAAGCTGTTTCTGTGAAGCAGTTTGAAGCACACCTTAATGCCATGCAACCTTATTCCAGCTAATAGTCCATCAAGTATTTGCCTGGTGTTGAAATCACTTAAACCAAGCGCTGGGCATCTTGGCAAGTATGTAGAAGTGGTCTATCTTCAATTAGACAACACTCTGTAATACCCTTTTTCAATTAGAAAATACTCAAATGCTGAAGAACATGTCTTATGCTTGCCTCTACAGGCAAAACTAACTTAGACTCAGCTCTCAGGCTTGATAAACTGACGCAATTGATACTGATGATAAGTTTATTAAGCAGTCTGTTGAGGCATTTAAATTTTCTGATTTGTATTTGTGAATATTGAGGCCAGGCAAAGGGGAAAATAGCAAAGGGGAAAATGGCAAAGAGTTCTTGTGCCTGTAGTAGTGGTTCAAAGGTGCTTGAGGCTGGTTGCTTTTCGTAAAGAAGGGAAGAAGAAAAAAAAAAAACCACTGCATATGAAAGCTTTGATGTGGTTTATTTAAAGCCAAAATTGACATATAGGTGTTAATATGTTTAGCTGTCATTAGTTAATTGCAGGTATTGCTATTGGTCATGCTTAACTTGCTTCAGAACTGGTAGATCAGTGTTGCACTTTAATAAAACCAGTTGCTATTGTACTTGTGCCCAACCCCAAGAGCGTCAGTGTTTCTGAACTTGGATGCCATGTTCTAGGTTCTTTTTCAACTGAGGAGGTATCCATAATATATGTTGATGGGGCAGTCACATGTCTTGCAAATGAAGCCTTTTGAGGTTTACTGTGCCCTGGAGTAGTCAAAATCTGGCAGAAGCTCCTCTTACAGAGCTAAGACTGAAGTCTAGGCTAGGATGAGGTATACAGCAGTACTCAGAAGCTGAGAGCTGAAGATGGTGCTGAATTGATTAATGTATGTTCTGTGTGTTGCACAAATCTTAAAAGCTGTGTTGTTGCTAGCATGCTTTGTCTGTATAAAACATTGAGCAGGAGTGGCTAGGAAGGCTCACATGTTCTTATTGTTTCAGTGTGCCCAGCTGGCTGGAAGCCCGGCAGTGATACAATCAAGCCTGATGTTCAGAAAAGCAAAGAGTATTTCTCCAAGCAGAAGTAAACTTTCGTTGAGTGGAAACTAGTATGCCTTACATAAAGAGCAAGTACCAGTTACCGAACTTTGACTAAATAATTGCGTTTGAGTCAAGGGATCATGCTATAGGTATAAACAGTAACTTTTTTTTTTTACTTGAAGGAAAATTTGTCCTGTTGACAGTAACTTCATAGAAGACCCTAATGATCAATATCTGTACATCAGGGCCTATTGACTTTAGTGACAATGCAGTATATGTGGTTAGCCATGTGTTGCGTATAGAACAATGGTATCCTTTTGTAACTATTAAACTTGTGGAAAGAGCACATCGTGTACTGGTCTTATGTAGTCAAGAGCTTGAAGAGTGGCGCAAGCTGTGCTTCTGTTTCACTGACAAGTACTGGCAAAATTAATTCACTAGAAAATACAAAGCTTTGGTTTTTTTTCCCCCTCTCTAGATGGAACTATACTCCTTCATAGCATATGGGTTATGGTGTGATGCCCTGGTTCAGAAAGACAACTTCTAAATAGCGGTGAAAGATCATGGTCTCGCAGCTCAGTCTCTTGAACTGTCTGTAGACAGTTTAATTCCTGGAGGCCTTCTGCAGCTGCATTGCAATGGAGATACTAACACCTCAGTTCTGTGTTTCTATAGGAAAGTTCTTGGCAGAAGAAAAATCTGGAATGTAGAGCAGCACAGTTTGACCTGGATCTGTCAGGGTTAAGAAATGCTACAGTGCCTGGAGTGTGAAGCCCTGTTGTGGCTGACAGAGGCCAGGCAAGTCTTAATGTGCAGTGTAAACTTATTTCTGCATTTATTTTGGTTAAATTTGATTGCATAGGCAAAAACTCTGGGAATCTTAATGTCCAGTTTGAAGACAATAGAGGAGTGGAATACTGGGCTTCCTGGAAAACAAATTTCCTTGGATATATGATGTGGCTTCTTTGGATACACAACATGGAGTTGAGAGGACTGAGAACATGCTAGTTGATCATATGACTGCAAGGTGCTGGAGAAGATCAAAAGGGTGATGCTATGAACTTGGATTGGCTCAGCCTCACCTTTAATCTTTGTACCAGAAATGAATTTTATAATGTGCACGTAAGGCCATAGTCATGTGCCTTGATTAACTTAAACTTAATTACAGCTGCGTTGGCCATGTGGCTTCATGGTTAAAGGTGCCTTGTAATGATGTTCAGATCAGCAGGAGCTATCGCTTTGCAGTGCAAGTGGGTTAGAGCCTTGTGATGTTTATGTACCTGTGAAGATCCAACTCTCAAGTGAAATGATTCTCAGTTGCATCGCTTTGCTTAGTGTTTAGAGCCCACATGACCCTTCCATGGAGACAACAGAGCATCTTAACATCCATAGGTTGTTGAAGTAATGGCTGCAGGGTCTAAGCAAATGCCTGCATTTAAAGCTGTAGTTGTATGGGAGTTGTGTATAGATGCTTGATGAGGTTCAAGGTAAGTGAACAGTACTGAAGCAATACTGAACGTGAAGTTCTGCCCTGTTGGTGAAAGGGAAATGGGGGAGGTCAGAGCTGGTCTGGTGTCAAACTTCAGTTGTGTTGTGCTCTGTTTACTTTAAGTAAAGTAAACTTCAAAGTATGAGGGAATTGGTAACAGCAGTCCTTGGGACGGCTCTTGTGTGCTTCAGGCTATTGGAACGTGTTGTGTTTTTAATTTCTCTGATAGAACTAAAATGACGTCTAGTGCAGCCCACAGGACGTGGGCAGTCCCTGCTCCTGGGCCGCCCTCCTCCCTCAGGCGGCGGAATTGTTCCCGCCCCCGGGAGGCGCCGCCCGCCATTTCCCCGCTGTCGGTTCGCTGTGTGGCTGCGGGTGCGGGGCGCCTCGGTGGGCGGGCCGGTGTGGGAAGTCCCGATAAGCGCCTGCCGCCTTTGCTCGCTTAACGGCTCCTCTGTCGTGCGGGGCTTCCTTTGAACACCGCCGTGTGGTGGGCGGGCTGAGGCGCTCCGCAGTGCGTTCACCTAGTGCAGCAAGCTGCGGCCAGTGCAAGAGCTCAAAGCCCTGAACACGTGTGGGGCAGGAGCTTGCCTTGCGTTTGTACTGCTACGTGTTTGTGCCAGATAGCCAGCTAAACGTGGGAGCAAATGCAGTTAAATCCATACAACTGAAGATTCTCTTCATCCCTTGGCCATGTGAGATGCTAGGCTTTCTGCAGGTTATTTCAAATTGGCAATGGAACACTTGTTTTGGTATCACTAAGCGTTTTCCTTACATAGATGAAAAGGGCCACTTTGACAGAAGGAGTTTCCATCTGTTTCTGAAAAACACTCCTTTAGAAAATCTTAACGGTCGATTCCTTAACAAGCACTCCAGCCTTCCTGTGGGACCTTTGGATTTTCTTTTATTGGCTTTTCCAACAAATCAATGCAGTTCTAAGAACAAAAGCAGGTGGGTTACATAACACAACTATTGTGAAATGATGCCGTTTGGTTAGAAAAGGATGTGTGTGAACTCTGGCAGTTGTACTCCTTAATATAGACCAGAAGAGCAGTGGGTCTTACTGCATTCATGGTTTGAGAAATGTACTCTATGAAAACTCTCAGTTACTCTGCTGTTCAGCAGTGACAGCCTGTGTAAGTTCTGAAGTATCTTGGACAGATTAAGCTGCAGAGGACTTACAATGGAAACTTTGTGATTCAGCTTTGCAAGGGAACAATAAGTGCCGAGGGGCTGTGTGAGGCCATAGGTGGGCTGGGCAGGCAGCTCTGCTCAGTGTGTGCTGTGAATGGACAAGCCCCTGCAGCTGGGCGGCTGCAGAGCTGTGGCAGTGCTGCATTGCTGGCAGTTCCTGCTGAGGTAAGCTCATCCCACCACACCTAGCGATGATGGCTTTGGGCTTCAACACGAAACTTGGCTCTTTCAGCTGAAACTTTTATCACCGAGTGAGTGTACTGTGGTTTATAGCGTTTCTGTAACAGATACTGACTGCATATCTACATGAAGTCTTGAAATATCCATGCTGACAGAGAAATGTCTTCTGAGAGAAAAGCCTTTTATCTACAACTGAAGTCGGAAAGATAAAACTGATCAAAATTCACTTTTTCACAAATACTGTTTCTAGCTAGGGAAAGAGCCTGCTGAGATGATTGGAGGAATTCAGGGAGACTTTTCTGAGTAGTACTAGAAAAAAGGTGACAGCATGAAACGAGAATCTAAAGCAATATAAAAGATTTTTTTTAATGTGTTAATAGAGAAACTAATGATTCTGCATTAATTTAAGATTCTATTAAGATTTTTCAACCTATGTAGCCATGCCTCCTCCTGCTTTAATTGAGCTGCAGGGACTTGCCCACCCCGTCCTTTATTTTGCATGGGAGAAAAATGGCCTCCAGAAATTTTGGTGGTGTGAGACATCTGATTCTCAATCAATACCCTGTTATTAAAAATGAAATTGTTTGCTTACCAAGCTGTGCTTGAATATCAAAATATCAAAATTCTCATGAGAAATGTATTGTGGATATAATTCCCCTTAATTGACATTACATGTATCCTTCATGAAGGTGGAAGGTCGAATACTTACAGATGGAAAGTCACATTTTTCAAGGGTTGTGGTGTATATTTTTGGAGAGATTTCAGATGTTCCACTAATATATTTTTCAATCTCCAGCAAAACCTCATTTTTGTTACACTTCCTACATATTTCCCATGACTATGCCAGTCATTGGAGAGAAATTACTACTCCTGTTTTCTCCTTTATAGGGCTGTTCTTCCAAGCATTATCACTGTATACCTGTTCTCAGGTGCAGAAAGAAGAAAAGCATTTGTATTCCTTCCCTGAAAACATAAAGGGGAAGTGCTCTGTTTGCATTCTGCAGCAAACATATTGATGATCTATGGTGAGATATGTGGTATGGTGGGAAGCCAAAATATACTTGTCCATTTTGGTAGATGAATGTGATGGTTAAGGTTGAAGAGTTAAAGCTGGCTCTCTGCTGTAATAAATAGCAACACCCACTTCCTCTTCAAGAACGGCTTTAGAACCACTGCACCTGAAAGCAGACTTCTTCAATGCATGTTTTGCCTGGAACTGAACAGCGTGCTGATGGCCACGCTGACTGCTTGCTGCCTATCGTTCAGACAGCAGCATCAGGAAGCAGCTCTGCAACACAGTCCTCAGTGCAGTCCTTAGTCAATCCAGAGTGTTTATTCTTGCACTACTGAGATAAGAGTAATTGGTTTAACTGGTGGGAGAAAAAAAAAAATAGGCCCTGGAGTGTTTTCTTGTTTCTGAGGAATAATCACCATGACTGCTTGTCACCAGATTAGACAGTGCTTTGCATTTAATCAGTATTGTCTGTCACAGATTTAATCTTAATTAAAATCTCACCATTTTTTTCTTCATTTCTGACTTCATCATTAACCTCCACTGATGGAGCAGGTAAATTATTAATGCTATGCACATGAAGAAATGACAAAATATTTGATTACTTTGAAACATATGGAATATCTTGTGAAATGTGAATTGAAAGTCCGATATCTTCTTACTTTTCTTTACTGCTCAGGTCTTAAATGCTCCCCCTGCTGCTTATAGTGAGGAAGAAAAGAACTTAAATATTTAAAAATGAGAATTTAGTGAAAACTTCACACAGAATTGTAGGGGTTGGAAGGGACCTCCAGAGATCGTGTCCAACCCCCCTTACGTAAAATGCAGTAGCTAAATCATCTGGCTAAACATTTGCAATGACTTGTTTGACATTTGCAACTGCCTCGGATAAGAATGTCTTTATGCTGCCTCAGGATCCAAAATGATCTGTTCCTCACCAGGTCTGGTCTTGTCAAAGAGGTGAGAAGTCAAACAGGTTCTCAGACTCTGCTTTTACAAGGCACAGCCCAGCAAGGAGAGCAATTGCAGCTGTGGTGCTGAGAGTTGGCTGAAAGGCAATAGGAACAAACAGAATTCACTCCAAAACTACTATGGCAGGATTGAATATGGAGTTAAGTATTTGTGCTCTGTTCTGCCTGATGTAATTGTATTGCCTGAAGCACCAAGAACATAGATTTGCCCTTACCTGATACATCACTAATATGTTTTTAAACGAATTCCAGTAATTACAGGTATTGCTTCTTAGTTACTGAGAGGAAAACCCCTCAGCTGAGTTACTGCTGGACACCCTGATCTGATCTTTTGTTACTGCCAGAACACAGGAACAAAATGAAGGTGCCTTGTCATGTGCTGCTTGTGAAACCATCTGACTCAAACAACCTTGTAAAGATCAGCGCTTATTAGGCTTCATTCCTGATGTGCTGTGTTTCAGTGTCCCAGGTGAGCTGGCCTTAACAGTTCACAGCATGTTAAGATCTCTGTTTTTTCTTCTCAGATGCTGATTTTTGAATGTCTGATGTAGTTCAGTATTATTTGTGTGGTTAAACACCCGGCGATCAATTTTTACTTTAACATCCTTAGGTCTCCACAAGTCAATCATTGCATAGCTTAAAAACACTCCATTCTCAGGATTATTGCACCTTTGTACATTTTATTAACCAAAATACCACGTATGGGAAATAAATTACAAAAAATTACAAAGAAATTGCTAGTAATCTCTTTAGTGAGTGAAATAAGACAAAACATTAAATATTTGTAAGAAATCAACCAAAAGCATTTTTTTAATCTTAAACCATTATGTAAAACTATAAATCGAGTTCCATTCTCTATATATCCTTCTCAGAGAATCACTGTTTATCCTTCTAAGAACATCACTGTTTGTCCTTCTAAGAGAGTCAGTATTTTATGTACATGACTACTGTGAACCATCAGCTCAAGTCCCTGTTAAATTCCAGCTGACTTGGGAGCCTCAGGAAGGTTAACCAACATTTCAACCAGAAGCAAATCTGTAACAAGCAGCATTTAAACAATTGAATTTAATTATTTTGTTTAGCTTAAAAACGATTATTATTGTCAGCTGTGTGCTGGACAAGGCATGAAAGTAACAAGCACGTTTCTGTAACAGCAAACACTGAACAAAGTCAGTGATCGCAGGCTTGCTGCTCTGTTTACAGGAATAACAGGCTAGTTATGCTGAGTTTGGATTTTGCTGATTCACTATACAGACTACAGAAAAGTCCATCAAGCGCTGACTTATTGTGAGGGCAGCTTTAGTGCCTGGGTCTCCAAGAGGGAAGGAGAGCCACAAGACAAACTGAAGGGCTCAGTTCTGCATGGCCATGTTGGTACCAAAGGGGGAAAAGTGCTCAGCGCTCTGCAGCACTGCGCTGCAGTGAAGTAACAGAACCTCCATCGTTCAACATCAACAGCGTACATTCTTGTACCGTACTGTCATTTTAACTCTAAGGTAAATTAATTCTTCGTTCCCCGCCACTGTGACCCATGAACAAATCTAACACAACAGTAATCTTAAAAAAAAAAACAAAACACAAAAGTTTCTCTGGAAATGTATTAACCAGCAATGTGAGGTGCATTTTGGCTGAATTTTTCCTTGTTTTTTTTTCTCTGCTTGTGTCTCACTGCAACACTTCATGTAATGGTTTTTACATGCATGCAACTTCATGATCTCCTTCATCTAGAAATTACAACAGGAAGCTACAGTATTACAGCTGTGGTATTACTGACATGGCATGGGAAAGTACTTTAAATTCTCATCCACCTTTGAAAAAGGTAACAAGAGTTGACTTTTTTGTTATTCATCTTAGTGTAAAAGCCAGGCATTATGCAGCATCTTCCCCAAGACTGTAGCAGAAGCTGACCGTGGGTGAATAGGAAATGTATCAGACTTGAGCTGTGACCTTCACTCTGTCCCTTTGCCTTCCACAACTACCCTGGAGAAGGAGGCTGCTGCTGTTTGCTGTCTTTTGCTTGCTCCCATTTCCTGCACAGGACCAGGCAAACTAATGAAACAGTCTCTGGAGAATTTCCTTTTGGGGTTAAGGAATGGAGATGTTACAAGATTTCTTGTTTAAAATAAGCCAGCTTCATGAGAAGTGAGGGAATGCAGAAGAATGTTCTTCTGAGGACTGAAAACATACATTCCCTAGAGAGTTACAACGCAGGGCAATGAAATGCTGGATACATCTGAAAAGTATCGGCCTTGAGTTCGAACAAAAATTATTTCAGAATGCAATAGCAATAAATAACTTTTTAACTCTTACATAAAACAAAAACAGTGGGAGAAGACATTCTTGAGGGAAAAACATAACTTTTGCAAAAAGCAGCACAAGTTTTCCCATTGCCAGGGTGTCTCAACTTTGCCCAGGCAGATAAATGGGTATCTTAATGGGATTCCCAAAGATCAGCATCAGCAAGGGAACTGACTGCTTCCACCTTCCCCCAGACCGTAAGTGCCATGATGCAGTGTTCCTTCTATATCTGACAAGCTGAAGTTTGGATTGAGATGCTGTACACAACGCTTGGATTTTCAGTCCCTATCAGCACGTCTTCCTCCTCAGCAGCATGGAAGCAGCATGGAAGAGGTGCTGGTGAGTTCCACTTCACCTGTGCCCAGCACCTTCATGGAACCGCATTACTCTGTGAAATGTGTCAGCCCCAGCAGCCTGAATCTTTCTGCTGGGGGAGTGGAAAAGTAGGTTTTCTGCTCCTCAGAGTACCTTTCCTTCACTTCAATGATATCCCTGTAGCGACCGTCCTGCCAGTGGAAATTGAACAACTCCAGCAACTCTGTTCTTTTCTGCTCCGTGCTCACACAGTCAACCGGAGCAGGCTGTGCCAGGAATGGTACCTGAACATCTGGGAACAGCAGGAGACCCCGGATAGCAAACCAACCACCGTACTTGGGATGGATACATACGCCAAAGATCTTCTGGAAGTGAAAAAAAAAAAAGATCTAGGATGTCTCACTCTGTCTCTGGTAATGGTTAGAGGTCAAGCAATTTCTTATGCTTCTGGCTCCCTGTTGGAAAGTTATTCAGGGAAGAAAACCCTTCCCTGAGCACATGGCACTTGATTTCCATTTTCCTATGCCCACACAAACCATAATGTAACGTAGGGAGAGGGCTCTTTGAAAATGTAACAGAGATTGACTAGTGCTATTTTTTGCTATTTACAATGCTACAGTCAGCAGGTCTTTAACACTGAAGTGTATTCTAAGTAGGCTTAAGAAATAAATATTCTTCTCCATTTACACATCCCTCTAACACACCACAGAGTTTTGGCTGCCTCTGACTCCAGCCTGAAACTGTTCATTTACCTACACAGCTATGTGGATCTGGACTTTGTATTTTCCTGCAAGAACAACTCATCAGTAAAAACAGTTGTATGATTTGGTGATAGACGTTTGGTGTCTCTTCTCAGATTGTGTCTTTGCCTCACCTTCTTCCCCCAGGGATCAAGCTTCACATCCTTCCTCTGGTAGTAATATGCAGCTCCAGCAACATGAGCAGCTGTTTGTGCCAAGAACTTGGGCCTTCGGCTTGGCAGTATCTCGTAATCAAAAATGACATCCACTTTCTGGTCAGGGAATATCTGGGGAAAAAGAAAAAAACATCAGCACAGACCCATAGAAAAAGATTTGTCATTACAGAAGCACTGGATACTAGCAAATCAGGCACAGTGAGAGGCCTGCACGTTCCACACCCTGATATTGAACTCTATCAGCATGGTCACACCTTTGGGTGTTGAACTCTGACTGTAAAGCATCCTGCATAACTACAGGTTGTACTGGCAGAGACAGAATGTGAATGATGCTTTGCCCTTTTCAAGAGCAAGGGCAGGAACCTAGAAGGCTTTGTTTACTGTTCAAACCAGCTGGTGGTTATGTGCCACAATATTAAAAGGAGTCAGCTTTTCAGGCTCTTACCTCCTTCACACTTGATAAATGATGAGACACACACTGATCCACAGGGTCTCTGATTATTTTTAACCGTTCTTTATTCACAAAAGGCTTAAGGGCTTTGTCGAACATTGAGGGCGTGCTGAGGACAACAAAGGCCAGTGTGTCATCCGGGTAGGAGAGATGGAAGGCTGGCTGGAGAACTGCATTGTACCATCCAACCTTTAGCAAAGAAAAGCAAATCTCCATTAAAACAGGCACACCATTCTTTTGCAAGTGGATATGCAAGAATTTTAAAAAAGAAAAAAAAAGCCACCTTAATTTGCAACCCAGATACACAGCCGGCGGCCGTCCCTTCACACCGAGTGTTTCTGCATACTGGGATTTGGTTTCTGGAAGCTGTACCTTGATGTGAAGGATCTACTGCATCCAGCTCATGACTGCCCCTTCTATCCAGCTCTGCTCAGAAACCATAGGTGGAAGACTGAGCAACCATTCTCTCCATGGTTAATCAGATGCTTTGGTTTAGATAACTTCTACAGCTGTTTTCTCCCTTACTTGGATCCTGACTTGGACACATTTCCTACTGCTTGTCCAGCTTCTTAGCCTGTCTGTGACCTGAAAGCTCAGCCATCTGTTTGAACAGGACTCACTTTCACAGCACACACCCACTGTGCCAGCAGAAGCAGATTCATCCTGAATTCAAATCCTGCATGCACATATCCCTGCCTGTAGGAAAAATCTCACAGAACCTCTATCCCACAAAAGCAGTCCTCTCTGAATAGCTGATTTCCAAAAGACCTCAAAGGGCTTTTAACAGCAGGAGACCTCCTAGGAAATAAAGCACGGGGCTATAGTTTATAATCAGCTCAAGAGCTGAAGCTTCCAAAGTCCTTTTCTGCTTAAAGCCAACGAACTGTAGTGAGATGGTATGAGTTGCAATTAGCTGTGTCCACTATAGGAGGGGCACTGCGTATTTCTTCACCGGGAAGCATTTACGTGTGAAAGGAAAGGCAGTGAAGCTCCCAGCAGTGCCAGCACACCAGCTGTGCACACACTGTGACACAGAGCATCTGGAAATTTCTTTGCGGGCCTGGATTTAGCACAGCCCACAACGAGGGGTCAGGCCAGGAGGAGGTGGCAGGAGGATGTGAGAGGACAGGGCTCAGGGCAGCGGCTGCCTCACAGCACCATCTGTTTGTGGGTTACAGTGCCTGCACCCTTGGGATACCACAAAGACCAGGTCTGACATTCAGTGACGTGGCTGTGGTATGAAGCCTTAAGCTGCAGGACACTGCTCACCTCTGCGTGTCAGTGGTGTGAATTTGAAAGAGACATAGAGGTGACGTGAGCAGCCAGTCCTGCACATACATAAACACGAATGCAAACTCAGTTCACTATAAAGATGCATTTTCACATCGGCCTCAGTGCTGACTCAGTTCTGTGGCTCTTGTTCAAGAAGCTGAATTCAGATGCTAAAGGAATCGCAGAGATGTGAATCCAAGGTTTGCTCATTTCCCAGTTCACACCACTGACTGCATCAGGGCAAAGCGTGTGACAGTTACACCTAGAAAGAGATACAGTGCTGTAAGCCCAGCACGGAGCTCAGCACGCGGGCAGTGCAAGAGGCAGACAGCAATACAGCGCACACACGAATCTGCATTCACGAACCCACGCAGCAGTCGGCACTTACACAGCGGTACGGTGCTGAATTTAGATTAAATTTTAAACCTGCTCGGAGGACTTTAACCCCGTCGGTTTGGAAGCACTCTCGTGCCCTCCCCCGGCAGCACAGGGCCAGCAGGGAGGCCCCGAGCTGCTGCGCTCCGCGGGGTCACGACACGGGCTCCCATCCCCATCCCCGCACCGTGCCGGCACTGCCGCCTGCTGTCGGCCGGGAGGAGCGCGGCAGCTGCCGGCTGACCTTCACCGGGGGCGGCCGCCCGCACGTCCCCGCACCCCGGACTCCCTCCCGACCTCGCCGAGCACCCCGCGCCCCGGGACGGCTGCATTTCCCCGCACGACGCCAGCGAGGGTGACGTCACGACGACCGCACGCCTGCGTGACGTCAGTACCTTGAAGGCGTGCACCTCAAAGCCGAGCGGGCCCAGCGCGCCGCGAAGCCGCTCCGCCACGCGCTCCTCCATGGCGCGCGGAGCACCGCGGGAAGGGTAGTTCGGCCCGCCAGCAGCGGGAGGGGCGGAGCCGCGTCTCCTAGGAGACGGCCGCCCCGAGGCACCATGGGAGTTGTAGTGCGCTGCCCGTGGGAGCGCCGCCATTTGCAACCCGTGTGCGCTTTATAGTTCGAGCGGGGAGTCTCATTTCGCGTCCAAAAGATGCAAGTGTCCTTTGTACAGCTGTAGGCGCTGCCTGAGGTGGGTTCTGCAGCGGCGCAGACTGTCTGCTTTCCCTCTTTGCAGCCCTTACCAATGGCTGTTGCTCTTGGTCTCCGGTGCGCCCACCCGTGCTATAGGGCTGCTCCACAAGCGATGCCGGCGCACACCTGGAGGCGGGTGCCGGTGGTACGGCAGCACAGGCTGAACTTCCCGCCTGTGTCCCGTTCCGTGTCGTTACCGTACAACAGATGGCAGTAGAGGGGCGGTCTGACAAAATGGCGTGGTGCGTCGTTTCTGGTGGAAATGCACAGCTGCTGGTGGAGACTGTGGTGGGAAAAGAGTGTGTTACAACTACTCAGCTACAGCTGAGTATTTGCTCTATCAAATAGCATTCTTGTGCTCTTTGGAGCTGTTGTATTTTCTATGGAAATAAATAGGAGGCATCACTTTCGGAGCAACCTACATGTATTGCTCTATATTATAGTATTTCTCTTTCTCCGTAACAAAGCCCTGCCTGGCTGTGTGGGCAGCTGCTTTGTGTTACGCCTTTTTCTCTTTCTATCTGAATCTATGTATCCTCTGCAGCTGCCTGGTTCTCTACCATCATACCCAGCCTGAGATCTGGGCTTCTTACTGTCATCTCCATAGCAGCTTCCCATAACCTTCATCATTAGTTCTAGTGCAGCCTTTTCCTGCTGTTAGTCCTGAGTTCTGCTTCAGATCTGCCAGATCTCTGGGATGGTCTTCAGATATACAGATGTCCTTCATGGGGCTCCCTTATGCTAGAACTCCAGGAGCTGTTTCTTGTAACCGTGCCCTATGTAGGAGGAGGACTGAAGGGTTACATCTATCTTGTTTAGAATTAATTTTTCTTCTCCATGTTCTCCTGTATTTCCAGCTTTCTGGCTGTGTTCTTTCCTGCACTGATTCTCAAGCAGAAGTCTGCTGTGACTCCACGCTGTGCTCTGGGAGAACTGTGGGAGGACAGCATGCGTGCAGCTTGCCTGCAGGCTCTGCATCCATCCCTCGCCTTTGGGAGAGCTGTGGGCGGATTTTGTTTTGTTAGGTTTTGCCTGGCAGCAGAGATGGAAAATCAGATGCAGAGTATAGCTTAGCCAGAGCCTTTTTGGGGGTCTTGGTGAAGAGGGCAGTTAGGTGTTTTCAGCACATGTATCAGCGAGGAATAATGTAAATGTCCTGATATAGCAGCCAAAATGGAGTAGGTGATTTTTTGAGTTGTTGCAGAAAGTGGATGATCTTTGCAAAAGAGAGAATTGGAAAAGATTTGATAGAAGAATAGGGAAAGAAGAAAGCTGAAGGTATGAGGATACAGGCTGAAATGAGAAAGGCCAACAAATGGACTGTATCTTCTGCACTGAGCAGCACGTTACAGCCCTGGAAGCCTCCAGCTGCAGCAGGATACTTGCACAGCCACATCGGGCATAGCGGATACATCTCTAGGGGATTCCAGGGATTCCCAAGTCTGTGCAGCTCCTGGACTTCAAGGAGAATATCTGCCTGGGAGCTGCAGGACTGTGCCACAGCTGGCTGCTCCCAGCTCCGGCAGCACAGCCATTGCCTCAGCCAGCTCTCATGGGCCCTGTGCTGGCAAGCTCAGAGGTGCTGGGGTCTGGTCTCTCATCTCACAGCCATTGTTTGCCAGCTTCCCATATGGTGCCCTTTGTACCTGCCTGAGGAGAGTATTTATCCTGTGGGGCACAGGTAATCTCTGTGGCTGGCATGGTTCTGTTTTTGCTGATGCTGAAGGTTGTAGATTCGTCAGCCTTGTGAGGCGAGGTGTTCTTTTTAAATTCTGAACTGCAAAAGCTCCACGTGGGTATGGCTTGAGTGTGTGTCCTGTCTGGTGCAGGACTCCTGGCTGGGTGCAGGCAAACGTTCAGCCCTGAGACTGGCAGCAAGGAGGTTGAATGGCAGACTAATAGACATACCCTGAGAGTTAGCACCTTCAGCTAATTCTGTGTGGGTGTTGTGAGCACTTGCTGTTCCCTTCCTGGCTGTCCTTAGAGCTGAGCTGACAAGATCTGAGTTGGCTCACTGGTTCCCCTAACCATCTCACTCCTCCCTCACATGTTCTGCTGGTGGGAACTAAACTTGTGTCGCTGACCTCTCCTAGCTTGGGCCCTGCTCCCCCAGCCCCTACCCCACGGCCCTGACTGCTCCCTGGAGATAAGAGCAATGTCTGAGCTTCCTTGTTGAAGATCTTTAGGTCTTTCTGACCCTGTTTAATTGTACCCTTTTCTTCCTGACCCCAGCTGCCCTGGGAGAGCTGTCAGCCGTCTGAGTGGTCACAGGTCGAGGTAGAGATTCATGTCATTGCCCCCAGAGTTTGCTTTCTCATGCAGCCTCATGTTATGGTAAAAAAGCATCCAGAGAACAAGTCTCAGTACTTGGGGAAGAGGGGAAGCAGTGATGTCATTTGGAGGGATCTATGTCACAGGTGTATATATATACATTTTATTTTTAGTAAAACCACAACACACCCATTCATCTCCCTCAGGCTGGGCTGCCATTGCATGGGCAAGAGCGTGACTGGGTGTCGTCATGTAGTGTTCACACAAAAGGAGCTTTTATTCTCTGTATTCTCCAGGACAGTAAATAAATATCACCAAGCCACAACGCTGTATTGCCTGTAGCATAAGGGATTTTCCTTCTGCTTTCCTTCCAAAGCTTTTGAAACCTCTTGCTGACCCAGTGAAGGGGCTGTTGCCCTGCATTAGGCAGGAACACAGGGCACAAATCGTGGCAGTTTGGTGACTGAGATGGAGTTAAAGAGTATCTTACTTCCTTGTTTGCTCTTCTGATCTTTCTTGCTCGTGACCATAAGCGTGTGACTGCCTGTCTTTATTAGTAGAGAAGCATTAGTGCACACTGAGCATGGAGGTCAGTGCAGCTCTATTATTAGGTTTTCTTCGATAAAGGATATTGGATCAATTTGGTGGGATGTTTAATGCAATAACGGAACTTCACTGCAGTTCTCATGGTTAAATATTTCTTCCCTCTTTCTTTCTAGAGGAGCCTAAGGCCTTCCCATGTTATGTCACACTGTCATGCTGTGATTTCCTGGGATGAATTTTTGCTGTCAATACCAGCATGAAATGTGCCCACCCCTCTGCTGTTTCCTGCCCTGGCCTCATGGCACACTGCCTCAGGAGCTTCTGCCACTGCCTGCCGTTGTTGCGCTGTGAATCTGATCAGAGAGCTGAGCTGCTTCTAACCAATGTATCGTTGTTGGTTTTGCTTTGTTTTGTTGTAATGCGTTTCCCAGGGCTGGCACAACTAAGATAACAGGATTGGTACAATAGAGATAGTGGGGCTAAGTGAGGAGGGAGGTGTTCTGCTGCCAGATGCTGCTTCTGCTGAAAACAGAACATCTGGGATGTGATATTTTAACCTTCTGGTTTAGTGAACTTGTCAGGTGAGGTGTCCTGTTCCTTCCCAACACGGTCTGGCTCCTGCACTGGAAGTGTTTGCCATTGTGACTGTGGCTTTGAGCAGAAATGAGCTGGCCTAGGCTTTGTGTTTTACTCCTGCATGATTTAGTTGGTTGGAGCCACTGGTGTCAAAGACAGATGAAATCTGGTCCCTGTGCATTTTTCCTGCCAAGGTTTGTGTATCATGGGATTTGCCATCTGCTTTATGCCATTGCTTGTGCTTGTGCAATAAAAAAAATGCTATTAAATGAGAATGGCAGCAGTTTCTCCATATGATAAGAGCTGTCAGAAAAGGTGGGCAGTGGAGACTTAGGTTCAGCAGCTTAATCCTTGAACTGCTGCTTCCTTTTTTTTTTTCTTAGGGAGAAGCAGGAACTTGCTGAGAGGCAAAGTGGTTTTCTCCATCTTTGGGTGGGAATTCTATCTCAGAATTCAAGTTCAAAGACCTCAGCTCCTGTGGGCTTTCCAGCACTGTAGAGACTGCAGTACTTGAAGGTGAGTGAAGTGCCTGCACTCTCAAGGCTTACAGATGTTTGTCACAATAATGCAAATGGTGGGGTCTACAGAAGCTTTTCATGTCTGCTATTCAGAACACTCCAGAGTTCATACAGATGATTTGACGAAGGCACTTGCTGTGTCCAGTACTACTGCTGGGGGTGAGCATTAGGCACGTAAAGGCATGAAAGCAGCGGGGTTTGGAGTTGCAGACTAGCATTCAGGTCACAGCTGAACCTTTGCTCTGGGCTCTGCGAAGGACGGAGGTAAGGTGTGTGCGCCTGTGTCTCCTTTCATCCTCCCCCCATCTAGTGTCAGGGCAATGTAAAGCTGCGTGTGAGGGCCAATTGTGATGCTTATCACTTCCTCCGGCAGCTCCAAGGTACCACTCTTTAATGTGGCTCCATCTTTGTTTTGGTGCTGACATGCAGCCAGTGAGATTAGGAAGGTGGAAATAGCTTGCTTCATAAAGGTTCATCTCTCAGCCTCTTTATACTTTTGGATTCCTGCCTTGCTTTTAGGATATAAAACCTCCTTGTGTTTTCATTAACGCTCAGCATTAAAGGAAATCGGGAACAAAGGGCTAATGTTCCTTTAAAAGAAAAAATTCATGCCCTACTTTAGTAAGATGCTTAAGATTCTTGTGAATGGAGGCTGTAAGGCATATTAAACTGCCTTGTGTTCTGTTTTCCCGTTTTACTAATCCTGCTGACTCAGACTTCACTAGCAAACCAGCAACAATTAACTGCTTTGTAGCTGCAGTTGTAATCTGACATCTCTGGATGTCAGGTTGTTGTGAGGACAGCACCTAAGGAGCTGCCATGTCATATCAAGGGGTCAGATTTTTTCCTTCTAGCATTTATTCTGAGGCGCGTGCCAGGTATGGACTCCTGTGCAGCTCTTTGCCAATCAGATGCTGAAGCACCATCCTTCCTTTAATAATGCTTCTCTGTCATTGTATCAGTAGAAACCCCGACCAGTATTACAGTAGGAGCGCCCTGTAGCTGTGTTGATACATGGACATCTATTTTATTTTGAACTCACATAGTATTTGGGGATGATATTTGGTATTTCTTTGTTTCAGTAGAAGGTGAATGAGGATGTTTTTGTATTAGAATTTGACAGAGGTTGCAGTCCACACTGAGTCAGCATTTGTTCTTGGGGCACATGGGGTAAGGAGTCTGAGGAAGGCCCATTCCTTGTTCTGGTGCTGTAGGCTGTAAAGATATCTCTGTACTGCATCTTGAGCTGGAGGTGAGTGTGCAGGAAAAGGGGCCAGAAATACACTGGAGCAAATGACCTCAGCAGTGACCTGCCTTGCTTGAACTACATCTGTGTGGCCTTTCATATTGATCCGAAAAAGCCTTCTTTAATGCAGAGGATGGAGAGAACTGCCTCTTCAGTGGGGAAGGTTGTCTCTGGCACATGGGATAGTGCAGGAGACAGATCTGTGGCGTTCCCTTTGGTGCCAACTTCTCAGTCAGTATGAAAGGCAGGGGAATGTGGCACGGATTGAGGAAAGTGAAGTGGGCACAGCAGAGCTTAGTTAAAACTGGTTAGAAAAGCAGAGGTTGGTGCTGCTAATCTGAGAGCAGCAGATAACGGGTTGGAACCAGAGCACACACAAGCCTGGGTGCAGAGGCAGCAGCTGCTTCTGTGGCCTACATCTCACTCAGTTACACCAACAGTGGCTTTTGCTTTGAAGCTGTCTGAGATCAGTTAGTTTTCTCTCACCAGGGAACAGCTGCTTCCCAGAGTTCAACTCTGTTTCTTACAGTGGACCTGAGTATGTGAGCAGCTGTTAGCAGGTCATGGTGAGGATATCAAGGGCAGCTTGGGTGGCTGGAATGTCAGGACAGTTCTGTCACTCACTGTGGGCACCAGGTAGAAAGGCAGAAGAAAGTGAGCCGTTGTGCCAATGCCTCTCAGCCCCTTGTTAAAAAGGAAACAGGTTTCCTTTCTGCTAGCCAGCCACAAAAAGCCTTGTGCCCAACCACCTACTGCATGAAAGGTTTGAGATCCTTTAAAAAAAAAAAGTGAAAATGATTTTCCATTCCCCAAGGTTATCAATGAGGAAATGGAAGCAATGAGGCCAGTGGCTTGTTCCCCGTGTCCCCACGTAAGACCAGAAGGCACAGCCAGCATTCGCAGTTGTCCCTGGTAAAACTCTTCCGAGTCAGAATCAAATGAATCCCCAAGCCCAGCTGAAAGGCATGCTCCACAAACCAGGAGCCTTGCCTTGTTCCAAGCAGAGCCTAGAATTCTGCAATTCAGACATAGCAGCAGTTTGTAGGAGTATCCCAAAGAGGGCTGTGACTGCTCGTCGTCCTTCCTGCAGCTCCCAGGAAAGACCAGTTTGAAGAAAACCTTTCCATGCCTTTCCATGTCAATCTGTGGCAACTGGTGTGTCTAATTTCAGAGCAGAAGTACTTCTGAAGGAGAGAGGATTAAAACAGGGGAGGGGAGAAGTTCCCCTGCGGGAGATTGTCAACAGATGTTCCATTATAGTTCAAAGAGCCTTAGCAAAAGGCTTCTGCTGCAGGGATGTATTAATTCTGGGCAGTTCATCACAGGGAGACCTGTTTTATGGTTGGGAGGATACCTGTGGTAACTTACTGTGCTCTTTCTTTATTTGAACTGTGGGTGGGGGATTGGGCCTACCTGTAAACAGAGAAGGAACTGAACAGTAGGAACAGAAACACGCTTATTTTCTTGCAGCTGTGACCACTGCTCGTCTGATCAAGATCATGCTGGTTTTGTGGTTCAGGGAGTTATTTGGCTGATGGGTCTTTCAAAAGAAAAATTATTGCAGATGAACTGAGGCTAACCATTGTTGAACTGCTGGTGCATGAGGAGCAGACCTGGGCTAAGGATGTCTTTCAAGTGTATTTATTAGGCAGGAAGTAAGAATAAGCACGCAGAAGGCTGTGCAGGCTGCCTGCAGATCAGTGCATTGATCACTTTGTCTTCAAAACGCACATATCTGTCAAGTTTGACACTGTCTGGCATCCTATGTTTCCCTTGTGTTAATGATTGCTTACAAAAGCTTATTAATGTTAGATCTGCTGTGGCAGAGGATGTAGTTTGCAAGCTGTGTATCCCCAGCCACAATAGAAATGTCCCATTCTGGCTGCTGCTGCTGCTCTGCATTCTGACACTGTCCTCAAGCTGTGCTTTGGGGAAGAGTTGGTTTTCTCAGATCTGTGAGGAAACAGCATTTGTGCATGGAAGTATAACCATTCAAATATGGTTGTATGGGGAAGTTTGAAGACTTTGATCATCTTACAGAGTTCTGGAGAATTACCAATAAAACAAAAAAACCCCACAGTTTAGGAAGCCTAATATTGACAGGAACTCTTACGTTAGTAGTCATGGTCTTCCAGCTTTGCTTACTGCTTGGTGACAAATGAGCAGGACCACATATTTGGCTGTTTCATGATCAGGAACAATGTGATTTCTTTTGGCTTTGTGGGGAGTGGAAGGGAGGACTGAAGATCTCATTCTGCAGCAAAGCAGAGCAGCAGTTGGATGGGAACATCTCCGGCAGGGGTTCAGTAGGCACACTTATTAAAACTCATCTCTCTTCCCCCATGAGAAATCTGCATTTTTACTGAATTTAGTTATGGAAATTGAATATAAATAACATGGAGGCATGCAGCCTCCTGCTTCCTTCCTCGGTATTTGGATTAGGCAGTAGGCATTTTCTGTTCTCCCTGAAACACAAGGAGAATGTTGCTTGGCCATGGGCTGAAAGCTCCCCAGGTTGTGCATCATTTCATAGCCTTCATTACCACAGTGTACTGCTGTGCCTCCCTGCCTTGCTGCTGCACTCCTGCTTCGAGTCAATGCAGCACTTGCACTCTGCTCTAAGGGGTGGTAAGAACAGGGCTGTTATCCACTCTTCCAACCACGAACCAGGGGAGGGAAGGAGAGAAGGGCAGAGAGAAGAAGCCCATGGAACCAGTCTGTGGTCCATCTCCAAACCTGGCAGCCTCACCTCAGCTGTAAATCTGTATTCATTTCAATTTGCTTGTCAGTTTGTACTATAGAAAGAAGCAAGGCAGATCACAGAATCGTTAAGGTTGGTAAAGTTGGAAAGACCACTAAGACCATCTAGTCCAACCAGTGCTAATGCTACCTAGGCTTGGATTAGACCGGCTCTGAGGACATTTGTGTAAATAGAGGGTTACAGTTGACAACAGATGGCAATAAAGACAGCTTCAGTTGGAAACAAAGGAGAGTCTGAAGGTACATTAGATTAATGTGGCTCTCTAAGACAGATTTCATCTAATTCAACCATAGCAAAATATGAGGATGTGGAGCACACCTTTGGAATTTGTAACTTTATTGCGGAAAAAAAAATCCACTATTAACATATCTTACAAAGAGAGTTGCACTTTGGTGTCGGGCGAGTTTCCTCCCTCACCCCTTTCCCCTGGACAGCAAATGGGAACCCAGAACAGCCAGCCCCTGCCCTTTTTGTTTGGTCCAGAGATGGTTTTCAAGCTCTGCCAGCCTACACCAGTTCCAGCCAGGATGGAGTTTTTTTTTTCCACCATGAACTTGCCTCCCTTTGTGCCAAAAAACCAGCAGCACCCTGCCCTGCGGCAGGGGAACAAGCCTGTAGCTAAGGAGATTGCTCTGTGCAGACAATGCTTGATACAAAAGCTTTGGAGTTGTGACAATTGCCCTTCAGTTTTCATGCAATAGGAGGAGAGAACCAACCGTCCTTCCCTCTTGTACTGGGCACCCTTACAATAAACAGACGCAAGGCCAAAGCCAACAGCTGAACCCGAACTGCATGGCAGCCACTTGTCAGCCCTTCGCAAGGAGGAACTGCTGCCTTACTTGGTTCATCCATTTGACCACTTCTGCTCCATCTTTGGGCTTTGTAAATCATTTCAAGGGGAATTTCCCCTTTCCCCGCTAAAAAGAATAGTAACAGCACTGGAAAAAAGAGAGATACTTTTGGTAGTGAGTCTTATTATGCATTGTCTGTGGGCTCTGTGAGCACTGCTACTGAAAAAGGAGAAACAGAGGCTTCTAGGAGCAGTGTGGGAGGTAACTGTATGTAATTTCTAGCCCTTGCTGTGTCCTGTGGGAGCAACTGAGTCAGAAACCCAGTGCTCTTGAGAAGGCACATGCCTCTCTTTACCCGCAATCAAACGTGAATTAGAAAACAGGAGCCAGTATTCATGACATGAAGACTTCCATGCCACGCACTGACCGGTCTGTCTGAAGGAAGGGCACCTGAAAACCCTCAGACTTGCACTAAGAGGATCTGGTCTGTGGGTTTCCTTGCAGGACCTTAAAGCCTTGCAGTTTACACCAGTGATATTTTGAGGCAAAAGTGCAGAATCTAATCAGCCTAACACCTAGAAAGGGAAGGGAGGAAGGCACTACAACCAGGTTCTGTCCTCAGAACAGGACACTAACTGGCTCAAAGGCCAGCGTTACAAAGGAGCTTTGACCTTGTGCTGGGAGGAGGGACAGTGCAGTATTAGTTTTATATAACAGCTTTCAGAAACCAGATCCCAGCAGCAAAATGGGAGGTATCTGAAGAAAGATGTGTAAATCCCGACAGAAATGTGGACTAAAGCATTTTTAAAGCCTGGGCAATAGCTTACACTGAAAGCAGCAAGTATGGCAAACCCAGTTTTCTAATTGTGGTGAGACTAAGTTAGTGTGTCTGGTTGGCAATTGAGTGAGTTCCGACAAGCCCTGTTGAGCTAAAATCACGCCAGTGTCCTTCCAGCAATTTCTAAGCAGTACTTCTTGAGTAGTCACATAACTGTTTTCCCTTAACGAGGAAAGGTGTACATGTAGGAAGGAAGCAGGGCAGTCTGTTATCATCCCGGGAGGTGTTTCAGGATAGGCAGTGCCAAGCCCAGGACTAAAGCTGAAACAGAAACAATAACAACAAAAAAGTGCAAGGGAAAAAAAAAACAGAACTTAAAAAAAAAACCAACCAAGAGAACAAGAGGGAGTGTAAGAGAACAAATCTCCACATCCTTGGCTCCCTCAGCAAACAGCAGTCTCCTGTGCTGACTCCACCAGTGTAACAGCTTTTGCATGGCTCACTCGTCCATCCCCTCTGAAAGCAGCAGCTGTCAAGATGGACAGAAGAGCTCCATGCAGAACACGATGGTAAGGGTTGTCTTTGCTAACTGATCACCATGCTAAAAGGAGGAGGCACCTCTTTGGGATATCTTTTCTAGAAGAGCCCGGAGGAATTAGCCAGACCTGGGCTCTGATTTCCAGCATAAAAATTTCAAAACTGAACTATTTAAAATATCTAAAAACCAAAAGCCGTCTGAAAACAATCTTTCAGTTGTGTGCAAGTCAGAGCCCCCTCATTTGTCAGCAGATTGTCTGGGACCAAGGCCTCAAGGCTTTCTCCTCTGGGAAGTTCAGCCCACCAAGCAGAGGCAGCCTGGCTGCCTAGTAGCTGTAGAGTGAGAGGGGGGTGTCCTCCATCATGTCATCCTAGAAGCAGAAAAGAGTATGTTTTAATGGGACGCCTGAATAATGTACAGCCCCAGCCTCACCATCCCCTCTGTCACAGCGTGACCATTTGCCCAACCATCAACATCACTCCTTTGCAGTGCATCTTTGGACACTCGCTCTCCTGTCCTGCTGTGTGTTTTGGAGAGAAGAGTTGCATGCGTGGCTGTGGAGAACACCACTCAGGTTGTGACAACATCCACATGCTTGCAGTTAGTTGCAGGAGGGCATCAGTGCACCTCTGCAGGTTGCTGCCTCCCCACCTCTGCGCCCTTCGTATCTTTTTATATCACCGAAGGGTCAAATGCAGACAGACAGACAGACAACCTCCCCTGGAACAGAGCATTAAATTTGCTTTGTCACAGTCACAAAGCAAATACATTGGAATCCAAGAGAACAGATTAGCAAGGTGGTGTTTGAGGGAAAATTTGGATGGCACTCCCCTCTTTCTCTCTCTTTAACCTCTTAGTGTCCCTTGCAGAATGAGGGGAAGGCAGAGAGCTTCAGTGGCCATCCATGAGACTTGCCATCTCAATGCAAACCCTGGATGGATGGAGAGAGACCTAAGAGGGAGCAGGATTTGTGACTGGCATCCTTCTTCTACAAATACCCCAAACATGGCCAATTCAGTAGAAAGAGAATTGCCAGGCAGCTGAAAACCAGGAGCAAGGCAGTGCTGAGGCATCGCTCACCATGGGCAGGTCCTGCAGGCGTCGGAACTCCATGCGGCTGTTGTGCTGGCGGTATCTCAGGAAGCCCACCAAGCCCAGGATGCCCACCATGACAACGAAGACAGAGATCACTGCGATTACCAAGGGGTCAGCCCTCACTGCAGGAGAACTCGGGAGCTCTGCAAAGGAATGGGGCCAGGTGACAGTCTTCACAGTTGTTCTGCTCAGTACAACTAAGAGGCAATTTGAGGTACCCCCAACCCTTCGCAGTGTTTTGCGAGAGCACGGACAAGTGCAGAGCATTTACCTGGATTTTCATCATCACCAACATCCAACACAGAAGCTTTCTCATGCATGGGCTCCAATTGCTGCCCCACTGGAGATGTGCTGGTTGGGATGGTGGCTGTGCTGGCAGCAGGAGAGCTGGTCACAGGAAGTCTCATCATAACAGTACTGGAGGTGCTGGCAGGGGATGTGCTCCCTACAGTGGAAATGGGAGCAGAGGGCTCCACCTCTGTGGCCACTGCAGGGCTCGTTCCTGGCCTGGTTTCAGCTCTTGCTGCTGTGGGCATGGTGGTCTGCCCATCAGTCGGCTCCAGCTGAGATCTGTTGATTGTTGCTGCAGAATAGGGACAAACAATTATTTAAAAGGATAAAGTGCAAGTGCATTGTGCTGTAGGATTGGATAAGATGGAAGCAAAGTTGTAAAGAAGACGTTGGGGGACTATAAGAATAGCAGCTTACTGACAACGCTTTGGCTAGCAAGAGTACTATAGCACAGGCACAGCTGAGACACTGTAGGTGCTAAAAAGCCCACTTATTTTTCATATGTGGCCTGCACATATGAATCAACGTCTAAGCAAGCAGGCAACAGAATTAATGCCACGACTAACGGGATTTGCAGGGAGGATGCTGAACTAAGAGCACCTCTGCAGCTCAGTCCCACTGAAAGGGATATTTCTACTTCCCCCCATCTCTGGTTCCCACAAGAGTTTGTGGGTGCAGAGCCATTCAGCACCTGAAGACCCCAGGTTGTGCAGTCAGGAAAGGCAGAACCTCACCGGGCACGCTGTTCGGAGGAGGTGTTGGGGTGGCACTGCTGGCATCATCCATTTCTTCAGTTGCACTGAAGGGCTCTGTGACTTCGTGGTAAGACGGGTTTTTTTCCAGAGTACTCACTGTTGAGGCAGGGGAGGGGATTTCAGTGCTGTTAGCTGACAAGCTCATGTTGTGGTGCTCACGTTGTATGACTGTGATGCCTATGGGGCTGGCAGCCGTGGAAGCCTGCAGTCTCTCTGTCTTGGTGCCAACCACAGGGGTGGCAGAGATGAAGACATCCTCCACCTCTGTAGAGTGAACTCCAGTGGCATTGAGTGCTGCAGCAGTCACGTTTATCTCCAAACTTGTCTCTGGAACAGCAGTAGTGTCTGGGCTGAGGTCAGAGGCTTCCCTGAGCTGATGAGAGGTTGGCACGGTGTTAAGAAGAGGTGACAGCACCGCAGTCTCTGTTGTCTTCTGTCCCTCTCCTACAGAAGAGAGTTTTGAAGTGCTGAGAAATGTTTCAGAAATCCCACACTGGGAGCTGAAACAGCAAGACAGGCCAGGAGCTGAATCTACCCAGCCTGCTGACTCCAAGCCCAGCACAAGTTCACACCTGGGGGAAAAGTTCAAATAACTTCTCTGCTATCTTGGCAGGGACCTGCTATGGGGAGCCTCCTCCTTCTCTATCATAGAACCACAGCATGGTTGGGTTGGAAGGGACCTTAAAGCCACCTCAGACCCAACCCCTACCATGGGCTGGGTTCTCCCACCAGCTCAGGCTGCCCAGGCCCCATCCAACCTGGCCTCTGGCACCTTCAGGGATGGGGCACCCACAGCTCTCTGGGCAGCTGTGCCAGGGCCTCACCATCCTCTGAGAAAATAATTTCCCCGTACCACCTAAGCTAAATCATTATCTGCCCTGGCCAGAGGAATTGTAACTAATGTGAGCCGAGCTGTACAGAAGCTGGTGGTATACTTTGGCAGCTGCCTTCATGAGCTATTTATGAGCACATCATCACCATCAAGTGTGACTGGAGGAATGGAGAGCCACTCCGCCTCCCACTGGAGCAGGCAGGGCTGTGAGCAGGTCCCCCTCCTCGGATGCACTCAGCAGTGTGACAGCACACAGGAGGGAAGCTGCAAAGCCCTCACACTGCCAATTGACAGACATGGATCCCATTTGGGTTTTTGTAGGGTGTAAACAGAAAAACAAACAGAGAAATGTTGCCACACCAGGTTGGACTCTCACAAGCATTTGGAAACATGGCATGGTCAATATTTTTGCTATATGTATCCCAAGTTTCTATCTACACCACAGAGACATGACAGCTAACCACAGAAGAAAATAAAAGTACTGAAGAAAATCAATCTTTGTGCCCGTTCTGTCCATAGTGGAGAAGCACCCGAGGTGAGTGCCTTAGCCAAGAAACATTCACCCATCGGCAAAGCAGCTCACTCTGGTACAAAGGCTTTGATGAAAAACTCAGCAGTTTTGGAATGGACACACTTATCAGAGCTCTTCTCCAGCTCCAGCACTTACTAAGGCCTAAAAAAAGACACAATACATCTCTCTCCAGAGCCCTTTGCAGTACCCCAACCAGCTGCAGGATTCCAAACCCCGGAGCTGAGTGACAGAGGCGTGATTCCCTATCCCAGGGCCCCAGTCCCATGAGAGCACAAGCAGCTCAGCCCTTAAAGACCAAAAGTTTAGCACTTCTCCCTTCAATGTGTCCAGGACCTGGCTGGCTGTGGCCAGGACGTGCCATGCAATGTGCTGCCAACCCCACAGCTCCAGAGCCCATGCTGGGCAGTGCCCAGGATCTGAGCTGGGCAGAGGTGGGTGCTCCGTAAATATGCCGCTACCTGCCCCTATGCAGCAACGCACACAGAGCCACGCTGTTGTTGCAGGATAAACAGGAAAGGCGGTGGCCAGGTGCCCAGCCAGCAGCAAGCCTGCTGATGTGCTGCTCTGAATAGCTGGCCTGTGCTGGGGCTGCCTCCCATGGGCTGGTAAGCTGTAACTGGGGTAGCGCAGGGAGAAGATTTGGGAGAAGATGTGTGGCACGAAGGGCTGAACAGCACTGAAATCCTTGTGCCACTTTTTTTTGGCTAGGAACAGAAAACCAGAGGGAAACAGAGTGAGCCCTGCAGAGGAGCTAGCATCCCTGCCAGGAGGTGCTGTGGGGCAGGGAGGTTTGTGGAAAGAAGCAGCTCCCCTAACTCCACTAGCACTGGTAGAGATGTTAAAACTGGCAAGTATGGACAGGTTGGGCACGGGAACTCACTAAAGTGCCTTGAGCACTGCAGTAGATGGCACCTGATTAGCGTGTCACTGAGCCCACCATCCCAGCTCAGGAAACAGAGGAGAGCCGGCAATGAGGCCGAGCTCACACAAAACCTCCAGCCATTAGGAGGTGATGGTGAGAATATGGAGAAAGAGACAAGACACACAGGATGGACAAAGAGATGAAGGACAGTGAGTAAACCCCGATCGCTCTGAGGCAGACAGACAAAAGATCACCGTCACTGCGTGCCCCCTCCCAGGAGTGAGGGCACACCCAAAGCCACCAGCCCGGCCTTGTGGAGCACCAGGGAAGCACCTTTATGTGCTCTGGTGTCAGCTCTGGATGCTAAAGAGCACAAGCACCAATGGGTTTTCCTTCAGCTTTAAAATAAAAATGCCTCTCCACAGTTCGCATTGAGATGCGTTCTGCTGCTGCTTTGATTCCCACCATTTTGTAGTGACAGTGGGCACCAGCTGCAGCCCACACCCACCCAGTTTGGTGCAAGCCCTGCAAAGCAGCGGGGCAGAAGCCGGCCCTGTTTCTTTGGTACCCAGCAGCTCTGAAAATCACGCCCTCCAGCCCAGATGCTGCTGCTCCATCGCTGAGCAATGAATGACTTCAGCTACTTATCAGCTACTTGCAGAGGTGCAGGTCGGAGCTCGTCACTCTGGCATCCTCCTGGAGCAGCTCTGCTTCCTGCACCAGGTGCCAGGGAGGCTGTGGCTGCACTGCCTGAGGCATCATCCTCTCCATCTCCTGCAAACAGGAGGGAACCAGGCCCCTCTGCCTCAGGTAAGAAAGGAAGGAAAGGACTCAGAGAGGATGTTTCACCTTCCAAGGCACAACAGTGGTCACCCTTGGATCATAACAAAGCAGCAACAGCCATGGTGCGAGTGAAGGAGCCAGGCCAGCTGCCAACTTGCTGGGAAGCAAGGATCTCAGAGCACGCCGGGGCAGGGCAGGAGGGTGTGCGGCTCCCAGCAGACATCTCTGACTGCAGTGACCTCTGTCTGGGAAACAGGAGGGGAAGGAAGTCAGCAGCCTTTGGAAAGAAGGGATGCGGCTGTCTGAGAAGCCCCTGCATTGGATGAGAGAAGGATACGCTCCCACTTGTGGGGCAGGGGAGGCTCCAGGCATTGCTGATGGACCCCCACACATCAGCCTGTGCTCCCACCAGCTCTGGAGCAGACGTGGTATAAATATGCCAGAGTGAAGGAAGCCAGCTCTGCAGGAGACAGGGCTGTTCCTGCTGTGTTCTCCCTGCCCAGGCTGCAGGGCTGGGGCCAAGCAAGGGGCTATGGAAGGTCTGTATGTGGATGTACAGTGTCCTCTGCACCCTCCTTCATATCTCAGCCAGAAACAGTGGCTCCCCAGGAGCCAACACAAATCTGACCCCAATTCACCACCATTTCCAAAGTCCCTTTTGTAGTAAGCCTAGGGTGAGAGGCACTAGAGCCACATGCTCTAAAAGGGAAGGCAGTGGCAGCCTGGCTAAGGGCTGGAAGAGAGCAGAGCGTGGGGTGCAGCCTGCAGCCACTGCTGCAAGAGGCTCACAGGGCCCCCCAGAAGAGCTGAGCACAAAGAAGGGAAAGGATCCACCCACAATTTTGCAAGGTGCTGTAGGATCAGGGATCTCTGATGCCTGCAATGGCTCCCACACGGGACATCACCGCCTGCACTCCCTGCAACCAGCTGCCTGCACAGAGCACATCCAGCTGCACCTCCCCAAGTGCTATTTTTGTGCACTGAATTCAGTTCCCATTGAAGTGTAACAACTCACAAACAATACAGCAAAATGCAAAATTAATGCAATGATTAAAAAGTAACCTCGCATCTCAGCAATTACATCCTCTTCCTTAGCAAAGTACCCCATTAGGTGTAGAAATTATCTTTTGTTGCCAGTTATTATATTTTGATGGTTACCAACCAAGGGTAATTAAAAAAACCTCTTCAAGGAAAGAGAGCTAAAGTATAAATGCAAACAAAGCCAGACAGTGGGATTTAAACCCAAGGCTCTCCATTTCATTGAGAAGCAGAGCTGGAATAGCTGCTGATCAGACAGTAGCCAGCCCTGACCTTTACACTGTAACTCAGAGACCAGAATTATAGGGCCTGAGCAGCAGAGGCGCAGGTCTACCTTTCAGGTAGGGCGACAGGGACACCATAACGCAAACTCCCAACTGCTTTGGGATCCTCGTCCCTGGTCGATACCTTGTGAGACCTCAATGGAGGTGGGATGCCACAAGGTTGTGTTTGCGGCAGGCTGCAGCGCTTTCCCTACCAGGGCTGATGCCAGGATTGTCTCCATGCCCATTCTGGCAGACAGGGGCTGAACAGGCTCTATCTGCTGCTAGAGGTCCAGGTATGAGCAGTGAACCAGGGGAGTTGAAGCATAGGTGTCAAGTGCCCAGCACGGCTCTGGGAACCAGCCAGGCCAGGCACGCTGCAAAGGGCTGTGGTAAGATACAGGAATAGAAAGGTCTCCTGACCCAGGAGCTCCTTCCAGCACAGCGGGGCAGGAGGCCTCGAGCTGAGCACGGGACGGGGCTCCGATTAGATACGGGGTGCTGAGCGAGTGCAGCGCTGGCAAAGGACAGCCCAGCACCCAACCTGCCCAGGCAGGCAGCGGGACACCTCCCCAGGGTGGTGCAGATGCCGGGCCTCAGGTGTGAGCCCCCGGAACGGGGGGAGGGGAAGGGGGGGCAGGAAAATGTCAGTGCCACCATCTTATTTGGTAGAGCTGCGTTTGGGATGGGTGGCAGAGAGGGAGTTGTGAGCAGAAAGGAGCAGCCCTGGAAACAGTGCTGTGAATGCCAAGCATGGGCTCTTCATGCCAAGAGAAGCCAAAGAACAGCACAGACACACCTGGGGCGGGTGGTGGTGCTGGGAGGTGTTGGGATGTGGGGTAGCAGCCATCTGCGGAACCCAGCAGCCCAGGGGTGCACGCACCGTGCCAGGATGGGGAGAAAGGCATGAAGCCATGCTACAGGTCTGCATGGAGCTCCTCCTCTGCTCCCCCATTCAGAAAGGGGGGCTTACCCCAGGTTCCCCAGACAGGGCAGCCTGGGCTGTCTGCATGGCCACTACCACTTCCTCAGCCTGCCTGGCAGGGAGGTGCCAATGCTCCCATGCTGTTCACTTTGTGCCTCGGTAGAGGACTGAGCTGTGATGAAGACACCTCTGCCCAGAGACTGCCTGGACATTTGGGGGCACACATCCTCAGAGCCTCGTCCAGGTCTGTGTGTAACCCCAGTAACCACCACAGCAGGAGGAGATCTGGAATCAGCCAGCCCCGGCCATGATTACCACAGGAGCCACAGCTGCAGGGGAGGAAGCACTCATGTCATTAGGAGAAAATTAATTAGCCAGTTGCCTTAACAGCAGCCCCATGTCAGCAGGGAACCCAGGCAGTGTGGCGTGAGCTGGGGGAACCTAGGCACCAGGAATCCTGCCCTGCTCCAGGACCTTCCTGTCCATGGGTACCAACTGTGTCTGTCTTTTGTGCTCTGCCTCTCTCCCCATGGCATGGAGGAACGTGGCCAGGGGAGGTGAGTGCTGCAGCCCTGCACTGTTGGTGTCCTGGTGGAGGTGGGGGGCACCACCTCAGGTTGAGGACCAAGCTGTGGCTCAGTGCTGGGAGCTGGAGCCAGCCAGGCTGGGGCTGCCTACTTCCCTCCCTCTAGTAAAAAGTGGTAAACTCACTGTTAGATCTGTGGGCATGCAGATGGGGTTCATATGCTGATGTTGCTCCCTACCCTGAGCTGTCTCCTCTGCTTGCTCAGTAGAGGAGAGGGGAGGCAGTGCAGCACCCAGCCCAAGATTACCCTGGGATTTTATTTTTAAGACTGATGGTGCTGGAGGAAGTGGATTTCCGTAGGCAGTGAAGAAAGGCTACATTGAGAGCTGGGGCGGGCAGAGTGCGGGGGATGCAGTGGTGTTTGGCCCCGCAGCAAACATGGAGCAGGGCCAATGAGGACCAGCACCAGGTGCAGGGCAGAAACACATCTGTGGTGCTGGGATGAGCGCAGTTCCAGGCAGTTTTGGCTTTGGGGCCAGGTGCTGGGGGACCCCTTCCACCTCTGCTGAGCTGGTGGGGTTCTCTGGTGTTTCACCATGTGGCTTTTCTTTATTGGTGGCAGCTCTCCCGTGCCGCCTATTTCACAAAATCTTTTCTCTCTCAACTGGGTCTGGGGTGAGGTAGCGGATCCAAGAGCTGTGAGAGCCAAACTGTATGGGTGCCATTTCCTGGGGCCACAAAGGGATGCCGGGACTGGGGCACTGAGCACGAGGCAACACAGGAGGAGTGGAGCACAAATTTAGTTCGGCCAAATCCCTGCGTCTGGGATACGGCAGCCAGGGGCTCTCAGGAGCCCCCTGAAGGCAGCTCCCTGGGTACCCCGACGTGCTCGGAGCCGTGAGATGGGGTGAGCGTGGGGCAGAACGGCTCTCAGCTGCTGGGAACCCCGCAGCCACGCACTGCAGCCGCATTGCCGGCAGCCAGGAGCCTTCTGTTATGTGCCTTCCCCACATAACAGGTGGGTCTGGGGCCACTTCCCCGCGCTCAACCCTAGCCCCACGCTAAACGCCATCCGGGGCTCAGAGCCACAGCCCCGCGGGCAGCACCGAAGGGTTCGTGCCACAGCCCCACGGATGGTTGCCAGAGACAAAGTTGGGTTCACGCCTTCGCCCCCAGCGCTGCCCTCGCCGTGCTGTGACCCCCTCCCCCCGTTCCCCAGGGGAGCTGGCTGGGAGCTCTTTGCTTTATTCTGTTTCTTGTTTTCCCGGCAGCCGAGAAGAGGAGCACGCCCGCTTCCCGCCGAGCCCCACGCTTTGTCGCTGCCCCGCTTACCGGGACCGCCGGCGGTGCCCCCCACCCCCAGCTCGGGGCGCGCTCCCACCGCGTGGCCGCCGGCACGGGCCCACGTGGAGCCGCGGAGCTCCGGCCCGGGAGCGGCCGCCGGGACGCGGGGCTGCCGCTTTGTCCCGCCGCTTTGTCCCGCAGCATCCCCGCAGCGCGCGGTGCTCTGCCCAACTTTCGGGGCCCGCGGTTCCCATCTGCGGTTAAAGAGCTGCTCCAGCTCCGGTGCCGCGAAAGCGGCGGGATCTCCCACCCCTCCCGGCTCATCGCGGTACCTGGCAGGGCGCAGAGCAGGCAGCAGGCGGCGGCGAGGCGGAGCAGGGCGCGCCGCGTCCCCTCCATGCTGGGCCGATCCGCGCTGCCTCCGCCGGCGGCACCGGGGCGGGACTGGGGCGGGGCGGGCGGCACGTGGGGGCGGCCCCGGGCACGGACGCGCGGGGCGGGAGCCGCCGCCACTCCCAGCGCCCCCGGCCCGTCCGGTCCCCGCTCGGCCTCCGGCACCCACGGTGCGGTCCTTCCCTGCCCCGAGCATCCCCGGTCCTGGTACCCCCGCCGCGGTCCGTCAGCATCTCCCGAGCCGGTCCCGCGTCGCTTCTGGCGCACCCAGAACTACGCTTCCACCCCACGGAGGGATGGAGGTGACGCAAAGTGGCATCGCGCTGTAGCCCTGCGCTGCTTTGGGATGCCCTCAGCTGTGGGCAAGGCTGGGAGCGGGGTGCTCCCGTATCCCTACTCTGGGCATTCAGGGTGCTCGGGCTCCCGGAGGCACCCCTGGCCTTGTGTCCCTTCTGGGCTCTGGGCAGACCCTTCCAGGCACTGTGAAGGCCTTTCCCCAGATATTTGCTGGGTGAAGGAAATCCCAGCCCGATAGCAAACCCAGATGGCCACCAGGTTGTCCCTTCCTTCCTCTGGTGGCATTTCTGAAGAAGCAGCCCCACTGCAAAACTGCCCATGGCCAGTCCCCTACAGCCTGTGCTATTCTCTGGAAGGCCCCAAAATCCCCGTTCAATCCCCTCGGCCCCACTGCTTCCTCTCCAGCCCCAGGGCCCTGTGTGCAGCTGCCGTGAGCTCCAACCTGCCCCCACCACTCTTGGTTTGAGGCTCCTCCTGTACAACCCTCTGCCTATGGGAGTTGTGGCTGAGCCCGCCTCGGGCTGGGTCCCTTCCATCCCATGGCACAGAGGAGGAAGGTGGAAATGGGGACTTTGTGCACTGAGCACTTGCTCCTTTTGCACCATCCTGCAGCTTGGGAGTCTCGGTAGCTCTGCCCCCCATCAGGGTCAGGTGGAAGGGAGCAGTGGCTGTGGGACCGTACCCATAAGATCTCATTCTCTTCCTCAGAAATTTGTTTCTGGCCACTTACTGCCACCAAAAGAAGATGTACTGTTTTCTGGCATCCCGTTAAAGAAGTAACTAGGCCTTTGAAAGCTTTCCAGTTCATAAGGGGAATTATTTTACATGTCTTTATAGCATTTTGGTACACTGAGAGAAGCTGCAGAGCAGCCTGGCTGTGATAGTGCCTGGGGTGGTGCACAGCAGAAGGGAGCAGATGGGGCACACCTGATCAGCACATGGACCAGACAGATTTGAGCACTGAAGAGAGCAGAGGAGTGGGAACAATTCCTGAAATAAAGTTTCATACTTGGGAAATGCAGCATCGACTTCTGCTTCTCTCAGTGCTTTATTTAGCTCCCATCCCGTGGCTCCTGGCTGGCAGCCAGCACAGGGAGCAGCAGGGAATGGCAATGTTGATTGTTCTAATTTAATAGGAAGAAGCAGGTAATAGAAAAGTGGGTGGAATATAGTGGCAGCAAAGGGCCTGTGAGGACAGGCTTGGTGCTGGAATTGTGTCCCCATGGAGCACTGCTGGTCCTGCAGGGCTTGGCAGCTCCTGTGTCGTGCTACTGGGCAGACCCACGTTTTTGGGATGAATGGTGTTGATCAGCATGGGGCTGGTCATCGGCAGAAGGGATCCTCAGCAGAAAGCAGGCTGGGAGCTAAGTGGAGCAGAAGGGAGAAGCCAAGGTGAGTCATCCTCCTTGTCCAAGCCTGCAGCATTAAAACTGTGTTATATCAAAGGCAAATTAAATCTCACAAGTCAGAGCTGAGGAAAGAGTATTTGTCGGAGCAGAGGGTGCTGCTGGGTGGCTTGCAGGCGGGTAGAAGGAGATTGGCTCAGCAGCCCCAGATAGGACAACTTTGCTGCTCCTCAATGCAGAGAAAGCTGCATCCATCTATTTTTAATATCGGTGACGCAGGCAGTGAGCCTGGCCTCAAGCTGGGAGCTCGCTGTCTCCCCATGCATCTGTCCTGACTCATCTTCCTCTGCGAGGGCCCTGCGCTGCTCCATGACCCAGCAAAGGAAGAAGAGGGAAGCAAAATGGGTCCAAAAAAAGTAAATTGGAGAGCACAGCTCTAGGGATAGTGAATTGTTTGGGAAGAGGAATGATAAACATCAGGCTTTCACTCGCTCTGAAGCTGGAAAAATTATGGGATTGAGAGAGCTGAGTGTGTCCAGGGGACTGCTGAGGAGAGAACAGCATCCCAGGAATGCTTGTTGAGATCCTAAAGGGTTTGGAGCATGACTGAAAGCCTGCAAGGATCTCACGGCACCTTATGAAATGTCCACCTATGACAGGGCTGGAAAAGGGACAGTGTTGATGTTAGACAAATTCCAGGCAGTCCCACTGGGATCCTACTCTCTGCTCCACAAAATGACTCAGGAACTCCACTGGTGTAAACTGGAGCAGAGTTTGACCAGTGCTGTTTAACGAGGGTGTTTTTCCTTGGGGGGTTTCCTCACATGAAGTACCTCATGGCCTCAATCTCTGGGATGCCTGTTGTTACAGCAGTGCTGTGAAGTTGATCCACTGCCTTCATCCTCCAGAAGAGGATAAAGACCATCCCCTTTTCTAGGCACTGCTTTAATTCCATCCCTGCTGAGGGCAACCCCTGCTCTGCTGCTGCGGAGTAAAACTTGTGTGGATACATCACAGCATCTTTCTCCTTGGGAAGCAGAAATCTCCGAACTTCTCTGCCTCTGGGGCATTTCCAAAGCCCAGGGAAAAAGAATTCCCCCTCCCATGCTCTCACCCACCTCCTCTGATGTCTGTTTTTATTGCCGCCCCATGCATGAATGGCAATGAAATCCTTGGCTGTGCATTTGCCAAACCGGTTACATTTACAAAGCTGAAGTGATCTGTCTGGGGAAGTGTCAGAGCAAACCACAAACCACAGGAGTGCTTTTGGTGCAGCTGATCCTCGTGTGGGACAGCAGAGGAATATCAGCCCAGCTCCTGGGCTGCAGGACCCCTGCTCAGTGCCAGCGATGGACCCCAAGCCCAAAGCACGCTGTGACATCTGCAGGGTACACCCCTTTCAATGTTCATTTTCCTCTCTCCAGGAAATGGAAACTAAAAAGCCATCCATCTTCTGGAGATTTTAATTCTGTGAATTTGCTGGAGTATTTCTGCCACCTGTAAGGAGGGGCCGGGGGGGATGTTCTCACGTGGAGTTTCTGCTGTTGTTGTACACACACGTGTGGCCAACCATGCCTTTCTGCTTTCAGAACTGGATGTTACCAGCAAGACGTCTGCAGGCCACAAGCAGAGTTTGGCTGGAAACGTTGGCACGTTGGCTGGAAAGCAGACAAGGTGAAAGTTGTGATGGCGAATCGAGGCAAGGCGCGTTCGCTTGCTTTAGCTCTGGGATTGGCTTCCAAAAGAAGAAGTAATGAAAAGCTGCCACCAGGTGTCACCTCGAAGCTAACTAATAGCTTCCAGGCCGGCAGGGTACAGAGATGGAGCCGAGGGACAGCTGGGGGCTGGCGAGTGACCGCAGGCACCGCGATGCTTCGGAGCGTGCTTCGTAAAATCTTTTCGACTCCGGACAGACTGCCGCAAAACGTGCAGCGCCGAAATGTCACAGTAAGACGCAAGTTGTGGAAATTCGGTCTGCCTAACATCGCCACGCCGAGCGGGGCGTTGGGTGCTGAGGTGCTGGCAGAGCTGAGCGGCTCCGCCTGTTGTGGCACGGAGCGGAACGCGGTGCGTGCGCTCAGCGTTGCTTAACGGCTTCATTACAACAGCTGTGCCGCACCCTGGGCCGTCATTAGAATATGGGCTTGCATGCGTACTCGATGTTTAGCAATTGGAGGCGTGGGAAAATTGCTGCCAGCAAAGGAAATCCACAAGGAAAATGGAAGGATCCGCCCCGGGACTTCCGATCCTCAAGCTTTGGCAAGGATGGGGTCAGCGAACGAAGGAACCCCCACGTGTATTGCGCTGCTCTTTTCCCCGCATGCCTCAGAGCGGAAGCCCGGGAGCAAGGAGCAGGCGGCCCGGAGCACGAGGGAAGCGCCGCGGCCAAACGCTGAAGGCACGGAGCTGGACAGAGCACGGGATCGACCACACGGCGCCGGACACAGCGCCCCGAGAACGGGCCTGCGGCGCCCGCTGACAGCTTCCCGCCCACCGCCGCCAATAAACACACGCGGATTGGCTTTCTTGCCCGTCCGTCAGCACTTGAGCCGCGTTGCTATTGGCTATCTCTCTTATTTATAACCCGCCTTCAAAGTCTGGCCAATGAGAGAGAGGCGCCCCTAGCAACGCCCCTCTCCCTTCCCTGTCACTGACTCCCGCGATTGTCTTGGGAGTCGTTGTCTCTGCTCCTATTGATCCAGCCTCCTGCCTTTCAAGTGTATCTTGACCAATTAGAAGCCGGTACTCACGTGGATTACCTGCGAGTCCCTCCGCCTGCCTTTCCCTTCTCCATTGGCCAAACGCCACCGTCCATCAAAGCCTTCCCGACGTCGATTGGTTGTTTGTAGAAGGCGGCTAGCGGCTGGGCTCCGCCCCTCTCTGTGGGCGGCTCAGCGGCCGTGAGGCTGGCGGCGGGGCCGGGCGCGTGAGGAGGAGGCGGAGGCGGTGGAGAGCGAGGGCGGAGCCGTGGCGGTCGCGGGTCCCGCAGCTGGGTTCCGTCCTCACATGGGGCCCCCTCGCTTACCGCAGCGGCTGGGCAGACCCTCACCAAGTCGCTGGGAGACGAACAGGTCGCCATGAGTGCCCGCGCCGCCCGCAGGCCCCGCTTGCGCCGCCGCCACCGCTGCTGCTGCTGCTGCTCAGGTAACGGACGGGGCCGCGCGGGAGGGGCGGGGTGGAGCAGAGTTGAGTTGAGCTGAGCTGAGCGCCGCGGCGGGCGGGCGGCAGGAGGGATCCCGGTCTCGTGAGGGAGCGGAGTCCGGCAGCACCAGGAAGACGGGCCGCCTGGGTGGCACCGCCTGAAGGCTGCTCTCGGGGCGGGCAGGTGCAGGCGGGAGGCGGAGGGGCCGCGAGGAAACTGCGTTCCCGTCCCACGGTGAGGGACTTGGCGTGCGGGTCGGTGCCCAGGCACGCGGGGATCGCCTGCGAAATGGTTGCCGAGCCGGGAGGTGCGAGCTTGGCTCCGGTTTTGCTATTTTAAGCGCTGCCCTACGTGAATCATGGGTTAATGACAGGCTGGAACGTTCAGGTGTGTGCACATATGTGTTTGCGTGGTGGCCCTCGGATGAAGGGCGGTGTATACATGTGGGAGATCGCTCCTAATGGTGCGTTTCTTTGAGGGTGAGGACTGCTTTTGCTTTAAGTGCTGAGGACTTTCCTCTTGCATATTCTGACAGGTACCCCGGCAGTTAGGTGAAAGCTGAAACGTCAGGAGTGCTGCCTGCAGCTTTATTTATGCTTTTGCTTTCTGGTCTGCCCTCTTAAAATGACCGAGTGCTGATATTTACACCAATCTGTGAGCAGTCTTTATGCTTCAGCTGGAAAAAAAAATAACCAACAACTTTAAATAGAGGTCAGAGTTCTAGGATATTTTTATTGTGTGCAAAATCAACAGCCTTACAGTTCCATGGACTTAATTAGGCAGTGGAATTTACAACCTCAGATAAGATGTTTTATGAGAAACTCTGATATGCCCAGTGGAACAGTCGTAAACCTTTCTATTTAGTCATCATTTGTGGAAATTACTGTTGCATACCATATCCTGACAGGCCAATAAAAGCGTCATTTTCTGACTTGAGCGGGACTGCAGTGTGCAGCTGTAGACACGGCTGTTATTCCACTGTCCATTTCGTTTTGCTTCATGATCAACTGGAGCTGAAGGTAGCTGGGTGTGTGCCTGTACCTGCTGGCAGTGTGTGCTATCCTGGTTTTCATTTTGTTTTATTAACTTCTGTGCTGTTCTGTTAGGGTGAGCAGCTGGTGGGGGGGGGGGGAGGGGGGGGAGAGAGGGGGGCAGAGCAGAAGGTAGGGACAGAGCAATCCTTGCTACAGCACTTAATATATTTGGGACTGCAGAATGAGACGGTTGGTCCAGATGAGATGTTGTAACACCTTCCAATTCTATATATATGCTTTTGCCATTGTGATTCTTTACACAAATGACTTCATAAATTCCTGGAAGAAATGTCGGGTTAAAGGAGGGGTCTGTTCCTGTGCCTGCTGCGGAAGAGTGAAGCTTGTGGTTCCCTTGCATCATAGGTTTCCTTTCTGTATTATTACGCTAGCCAAGAACCTTGCATTTGCACTATGGCAGAGCTTTTTATTTTATCCTTGCGCTCTTCTGGGCAAGATCAAAACCAGTCAAAATTGACAATTAATTCCTAGCTGTTTTACTGCTTATGAGTACCCTACCATGTCCATTCGAAGTTGTGCATTTATCAGTAAGTACATCTGATAATCAGCTGCTGTATCCCAGTGGCTCCATCTGTTGTCTGCAGCCAAGTCCTCTTTTTGACTTAGTAAGCTTCTTTTCATATGGCCCTGTCACTTTTTCTTAAGTTGAACACACTTCTGGTAGTGCCTAGGCCACTTTTATTTTAATGTGATTGTCCCATCAGTTGCACTGGGTTGCAGTCATAGCTCTTGCAAGCAGCCTGCATGTGAGTTGAAATAACTTTGCTTTTGAAACCTGATGTCATACGCTCCAGGTCTGAGACTAGTCCTGGTACCCGGGGTGCTTGTGATTGTGTAAAGACCACCAGACTGCAGGATCTCCAGCACCGTAACAGCAGCAGAGCTGTTTGCATTTCTCACTGCGAAGATTCATAAATAAGTTAGTTGAGACCATGTTACTGTTCCATTTGTGCAGCCGGTATCTGACGTAAGTGCAGGACTGGGTGTTTCACAGTAACTTGAGCCCTCGGACACGGACTGGTGTTCCAGCTGTATTTTAATGGTAGATTATAGAATGCTTTTTAAGTATCTGTGGAGATGGTGCTTTTAGATGGAAAATGTTCAAATACTGACCATCTTGTATGACTATGAAGGGTCAGTCGGGCATGAAACGGAGCCGGCTTACTTTATTTTTCTCCACTCTCAGTCACTGCTATTCTCTTTCCTTGCCTTTGCTGTAGCAAGTTATCTCGTGGCTGCATTGAAACAACTGCAGGTTGCTTCCTTCCACAGTGAGAACCCCTGGGTGCAAGAGAGCTGTCAGCCCTCGGTGTACAGCTGGTGGAGAGGCTGAGGGGGAGTTCCTTGACTATGGAGGTTTTCCAGCACTGCTGGTACAGGAAGGCTTTGATGCACTTTGTTTTTCTCAGTGCCAGCCTGCTGACACTGGCTGGCTGGAGCAGCTCCTCAGCATCCTTACTGAGCTCTGCAGAAGCATAGGGAATGCTGCTGTTTGATTTTTGCCATATATTGCCATTTTCCTGCTTTATGGGTAAACGGGATGTATTGAAATTATCCATCTGAAGCAGCAGCTGTGCTGAATGTGATCTACTTGAGTGATGGTTTGACTGTAACGATGTTTCCCATCTGGCTCATAGTCTGTGTGCACCGCGGCTCGGTGTGGCTGCAGCCAGGCTAGGAAATAAATATGTTTTTGTTTTTTGCACGAGCTCAGTTTTGCATTATATTTGGACCTGAGAAAGTGTTGGCAGTTCCTTACTGTGATCAAGTGTTTTTTGTTTGTCTGGTTTTTTTTTGCCTTTTAAACACATGCCAGCCTTTATACCTGTGCTTTGTGTGGGTGTTTTTAAACCGACCACCTCAGTCCTGAATCCTGCACCAGGTTAATGGCTTGTCTCTTTTTGGCTTCAAAGTTGGCGGCAGGCACAAAAGAAATGAACTGTTTGTTTCGGCTCGGGCTCTCGCAGAGGTTTGTTTGCATTACAAACCCGTGGCGCAGCTCTGCGGCTGCCGGTCCCGTGGCTGTGTAACCATTCCTGGGCCAGCACGGGTCTCCTCTGAGCAGCATCAGCCCCGCTGTGTGCTGTGTACGTACCTGCTGGAGCTGGGAATTTCTCCCAGCAGGGGAGATACAATTAAAGCAAAATGTTCACAAAATAGAAATAGAAAAGGTTGGGTTTTTCTCTTTCAAGTGTAGTGACTTACCTGAGCACAGCAGTTTCTGAGTGAGCTGGGCTGAGCATCGCACAGCTGCGGTACTCATAGCTGCCCTGCCTGTGCGTGCTTCTTCCAAACACTGGAGGCCAAGTTACAGCCAGCCCGGTTACTGCTCCTCTGTTAGAGGAACGGATAAGAGTACGTAGGAACAAAGTTGTGTAACGCTTGCTTCTCTTTACCTATTGAATGGGATTTCTCATGTTTCCTTTCCAAAGCAGTTTTTCCCCTCTGCTCTAGGTTAATGACCTCAAAGTCAATTCAGTCGCTGGAAGATTTGGTTCTTTCTGATCGTTCAAAGCTTTTCTGCAATTTGTACGTTACTGCAGTGAATTCTTTTTTTTCCTTTTCTATTTCCCCCAGGCTGTTTTCCCAAGTGGCACTTGCCAGGCTAATTCCTCCATGTTTTTGTAGTGCTGGGTTTTAAACTGCGTTGGAGATGAGTTTAAATAGTTAACTCTTGGCAAATGTCTTATGTCAAAGCTTTGGCATCCTGCTCTTCAGAAAACCTTTTCAAATTAATAACACGCATCCACCAGATTTATTGCTTTCCAGGCCGACTGCCTAGCGACAGTCTTCTGTGTCTAAAAATGGCTGGTGTTGTTGTTAAGGCCATCTTTTAGGAAACTTGGAGTTTGGCTTTTAAGTGCAAGTGTGCGTGCCTTATGAAGATACCGGGGACACAAAGTGTTTGTCCTGAGTTGTAATGGTTCTGGAGGGATCTCGTGTTGTGCCCTGGGGTGTGAAAGGGGTGCTGTGGAAGTTGAGAAGCCTGACCCGTTTTTGTGCCTATAAGAAGTGTAAAATTGGAAGCACTGGTGGATGTATCTCATTCATTCAGTGCCAGTGTGCAGGGTAGAACTTGATGTGCTTTTCTGGGGTTTCCATCTTTAACTGTTTGCCAGCTCAGACATCGGTTTTGAGAGCCAAGCCCTACCTAACCAAATAACTGCCAATGGTGTCTGTAGTTATAATCATTTCTACAGTTCAAAAACCAATGCGTTCACACAGTGCAGAAACTGATCTTAATATAACATTCACTTTTTTTGTTTGTTCTTTAGATCAACACATTGAAATGCTGGAGAGGAGGAAACTGCCTAAAATTGTGCTTTTTCAGTCCTGTAACGTGGCCGAGCAGGGCAGGCGTGCATCTGGGGGTCTGTGTTTGTAAAATGTTTTGGCTTGGCATGGCGCTGTGCGTTTTTGTTGGGGTATGGATGTCAGAAAAAGTGGTCTGGAAGCTGAGACTTTATTGGGAAGTGTTTGTAGAGTGCTCCATGTCATTTCTTAGCTGGGAGTTGAGCACAGCTCAGGAATCTTTCAGCTAAATCAATCTTAAAAACAAACAGAAAACCGGCCATCCAGCAGCGCTTCGTGCTGCAGCAGGGCAGCCCTGGGTTCTGCTCGGCTCACTTTAATTAATCATACAAGGTAGTAAATTAAAGTACCTCAGACTGACTTGACAGTCAATTAAACCTTGGTTGATTTGACTGAGAATGTGATCATTAGAGTAATTGGCCAAAATGACAGGAGGCCGTCTTGGAATTGTGCCCACTTGAAATTTTCCTCTAATTCTGTGTATGCAGTCCTGGGCAGGAAGCTGGGCAAATGGGACTCTATCCTCATAATTTCCAAGGATTTTGTGTAGCTGTCTGGAAGTAAGGCAAACTTGGGCAGGTAGAAATGAAGGAATGGGTTACTTAAGAATCCAGATGGCAAAACCTTTTGGGGTTTATGTTGTGCAAAGTGCTTTGAATCTCTTCTTTCACTGTGAGATTTGTGTAGTTTTGCAAAGTTCACCATGTGATTTCAATCAAAAGGATGTAAATGGAGAGCTGAGCTTTTGTTCGCGGTATCTGGATGCTTAAGACAGAGTTAGGCTGTTCTTCCTGCTTAACAGCACTAACCTAACTTGTGTCTTCCTCCTGTTAGAAAACGCCAGTCTTCTTCCTTTTGTTTCTGGATCTGTTGCTTTGTCTCAAAGCTCGCTGCCCTGCGTTGCTGCTTGCTGGGCTGCAGTGCAGATGTGTGGCTCCTGGGTGTTCTGGGGGTGTCTGCGAGCCTCAGGGCCTGCCTTGTAGGAGGACAGATACCAGGTGTCACACTGGGCATTGCTGGACTAACTCTTGCTCCTCTGTTTTCATCAGTCTCCAAACATACTTGCATGCTTTGTTCCAGGCAAGGAACGGTTAACACCACTGTTTCTTGCCTGTCCTCCTTCCACAGATAATTCTTCATCTCCTTGAAGAGTAACCAAGTGTTAGTTCACTGTATATGGATCAAAAGGAATTATTTAAGTATGCTTTGGAAATTCCTGGGCATCTTCTGTGTAGTTGAGGAGGTTCTTGGGGCTATTTCTTCTCAGCTGGGGAGATATGAGACTTGATCTTCCCATGGTGCTTCTGTACCACTTCCAGACCTTCAGGGCTCTCGGGGCAAGAATATGAGGTCAGAAATTGGAAACTGATCTTCTCAGTGGCAGTCAGCCACGCCAGAACATTAGATACGTTGTGCTGTCATCTGCAGAGCTCAGTGAGCTCACGCATGTGGGACTCTGCACGTAAAATGCTGTAGGAATACCACAACGTGGGACTGGATAGATTACATTTTTGTAAACAGGCTCTGGTAAGGCTCTTTATCACAGCCTTCATCCTGACTCATTTAGATAGATAAATGATAAGATACTTGAAATAAATGCCGTCACACACCTTGGAAATATTTCTTTTTCCTTTTCGGAGAGGACAACCTGAAATTAATTTCATGCAGCTCAACAGTGCTTACTTCTGAAGGCAGGGAAGGACTTTCTGACGTGCTGGCACAGAGCATCTCTGAAAGATGGGTGGTATGTAGGATGTATGTAGCAGAACTGCTGTGCGTTCAGGGGACAGCTGGTGCCTGTGCCTCTTTGTGTGTGAGCTGCTCCTCACATCGAGTGTATTACTCAGCTTCTTGCCTCTGTGTAATACAAGTCTGCTCCCTGCTTCCTTCAGGTGTTGTGTGTGCTGTGCTGGGTTGCTGTAAGTGAACAGTTCAGCGTGGGAAAGATGGATAACCTCCTGAATGTAGGGTTTAAAGGGGGGGAAAAAAGTAGGCCACCTGTCAGGTTTGCCAGTCCAAGTTGGATTTGATGGGCTCCAGTCATCCTGATTACTTCATCATCCTCTTACAGAGAAAAAAATTCCCTCACTGTTATTTTTTTTTTTCTTCCCTTGTACTTTGGCAAATGTATCTTATTTCCTGTGTTTTCAGTTGAGCTGAAATTAATAGAGCTTTAAAAAGTGTGCTTGGGGAGAATTGTTCTGGCAGTTTCTTATAAGAAGACTTTGTTTTTGTTGCAGGATTGCTGATGGGTTTTATACATTTGTGGACTTGATCCTTGGTGGATACAAATCTGTGTTCTTACCAGTTAAGGAATTGGTCTTGGAACGTGCATAGCTGGAAGCTTTGGAAAACAGAGGTTTTGGTTCTCCAGCTACTGTTATTGACAGCTAATAGTTTTCCTTAAGGCAACTGAAAGTTGATCTGTTTTTTATTGTTAGTGATCCTTTGTCCAGCCCCTCATGTGAAATGAGTTCTTGTTATAGCACTGCATTGGTCACCAGCTGCTGTTGAAGCAGAATAGAGTGTAAGAGTTTGTGGGTTTCCTTCTGCTTAGTTGTTTGCTTTAGCAACCAGAACTTGGGGGAAAAAAAAAAACCCACCAAAAAAAAAAAGTGGAGTGGGGGATGGTTGGGTGAAAGTCCTTTGTTGTCATTTAAAGATCTGAGCTCTACACCCATCAATTTATTTGCAGCCAGAACATAAAGTATTTTCAGGAAGCCAAAAGAAAAGTTAATTGGATTGTATTTTCTAATGATATTGTGGGGGTGGGGGTGTATTTCTTTTCTTTTTTTAAGCTCTACTTGAGTGTCTTCTGCTTTTTCTGTGTTCCCTCGCACTGGTTAGATTGTGTTGGAGTCCTATCAAACTTCATTAGATGTGTTTATAATAACCTCAATTTCTTGCATTTCAGCACCCAGCAAGAGGTGAGAAGACAGCAAAGTCCCTAAGATGTGAGAAGTCCTCCCTTAGCGAAAGAAAACCTTGTTTTCAAAATGGACCGAAGTAAAAGGAATTCAATAGCTGGATTTCCACCTCGCTTGGAGCGTGCTGAGGACTTTGATGGTGGCACTGGAGGAGATGGAACTACATCCCAGATAGGGAGAGTTTGGACCTCTTCGTACAGAGCCCTGATAAGTGCCTTTTCCAGACTTACCCGTCTCGATGACTTCACGTGTGAGAAAATTGGCTCTGGTTTCTTCTCTGAGGTGTTCAAGGTGTGTGTTCGGTTCTTCTGCCCATGTTGATTGCTTCCTGTTTGGTGCTGAGAACGTGTGAGAGTACTTCTTTCACTGAAGTCAACCATTCCTATATTTGCATTTCTCTAGCTAAGTGAGTGATGAAGAATTTGCAACTCTCAAATACTTCCTCAGCTGTTTTGCATCACCTGCGAGTTAGCTGGGGAGTTGCAGAGGGTATTTGGGAATTCAAGCTACAAAACTATTGGTCTAACTTTTGTTCCCCATAGTGTAGCGTGTTACAGAATCATGAAATGGCTTGGGTGCAGTGGGACCTTAAAGGTCATCTAGTCCCAACCTCCTTATTAAACTCAAATGACTGATTCCCTCATGTGTAAGTCTGGATGTCTTTCGTTTACCTTGATTCTTAGCTCTGTGGGATTGTACCCATTCCTTTTGCCAGTCTTTTGCTTCCCAGCACTAGATGCACCTCTGAATCAGTGAGTGATTTCTGAATTTGAAACTACAGAACTTATTGTACTGAAGTTAGTAAAGTTAGCTGCTCTTCTCTGTTCCCTTTGCTTCTTGTTATGCTGTATCTCTAACCCAAATAATGTGAGATTGATTTTGCAGTGTGTACAATGAGCAAGAAAGTCTGAGGTTGTCGGTGACTTGCTGTTAGAGTATTTGCAAAATGATTGAGGCCATTGGAAGGCAGTTTTGAAGTGCTCGTTGTACTTGTGCTGTCCTGACGATTGTGGTAAGGCCTATTGTAGAGGAATGGGATGCTGAGTTTCTTCTAGGCTTCCAGGCATTGCAGAAATCACTTGTTTCCTTGTCTTAGTTCCTGGCTTCAAGTGAACTCGCTCTCCAGATCGTTTCCATTTCAGTGAAATGCCAGAAAGCTATCCTGCTGCATATGCTGTCTATTCCATGGTACTAAATGTCATCTTTTCTTTAAGAATTAAAGCCAAGAAACCTTTTATCCCGCTTTCCTGCTGTGAATAGATATGTGAATTAGAAAATGTATGTTATGTTTCCCAGAATTTATTTCCCAGAAGACATTCCTATCTTCATATGTACCTCTCTCTCCTCTTGTGTGAAGGCAAGTTGTTAATTGTTTTTTCTTTTGCTAGACACGTGAAACTCAGTTTACACTAACTCCAATTTTTATTTCTTTCAAAATAAAGAGAAGAGGGACATCAAAGTTTTGTATGTTGAGACTTCAGATTGAGGTGTTGCAGTCAGACAGCTGCATGCTGTGTGAACATATGTCCTAGGTGAAATAACTATGATGCTCTGTCATGGCTTGGTGAGAAACACTGTGGTGAAGCACCCTGGGGCAAGATGACTGCATGCCCAGCAGAAAAGTAAGGTAATTAGAATAATTAGGAAACAGAAGTAGGTGGGGGAAAAAAAGGTGGTTAAAAGCAAATGTAAATTTCCAGGATATGCAGTTACTGATTTCATTAAGAATATCTCATTTTGGGAGCACTTGCTTTACACAAGTGGTGACATACAGAGGTTTACATAAACGTGTTTGAGAACTTCTATTGATTGAGGAAAAATCCTCAAAAAAAAAACTGACTTACCTTCGTGTGCACAAAGAAGTCTGCTAACTTTAGAACACCTTTCCCTGCCTTTCTCCTTACAGCAGAACTGAGCTGGACGTCCTCTCGTGTAAGTCTGCAATCAGCACCATTGCTACAGACGTGCTTGTAGTCTGGGTATCTCGTGTCTGTTCTTTCCAGAAACAACTGCAGACCTTCTGCAGGGAAACAATGTTGATACTTTTCAGATCAATTTAAGAGAGATCTCTCTGCAGTTTTGGCATAAAGTGGCAAGAGCGCATTATGACCTTGTCTTAGATGTGGTTCCATACTCAGGCAAGTTTCTGTTCTGCTAGTTTATCAGTGTGACCACCTCTTTCATTAATCTCACTGAGCTGATCAGATTTCTTTCAAGAACCTTGATGTGCTTCCAGGAAGGAGGGCCTCATGGTTTGACACAGTAAAAGTTCAGTGTGATCTGCAGGCTTCCAGGTAAACATTTGAACTTGAGAACAATCCAAGATAGTTCTAGATTTACTGCGTGAGTAACTTAGAAAAGCAATGAGGCTTTCCTTTTAAATTGGTAACAGGTATTTAAAAAACAAAACAAAACCCTTGTATCTCCAGAGCTTTTTAAGTTATTCATTTGCCTGTTTTGTGAATATCATGCATCAGGTTCGCTCAGGTAGTTTATCAAAGAATACTTGCCCTTTTTGAGGATTTGAGGTCGCTGTTTTGCTATGTAACTCACAACTGTTTTCACTGATTTGTTCCCTTCCATCAATTCTGTGGAGCCTCCTTGATTAATATGATCTTTCACAGTGGATAGAAATGCTCTCTTTGAATACGTTACAGCATGAATGTGTGTACGTAATGTGTGCTAGGAACAGTCGTCCTGCATTTCTAGGGCACTTTAACTCATACAAATTAAGCTTTGTGGTTTATTCAGCATTAAATATGAAGTTAGCATTTTGATTTTTGTCAGCTGCCATTACAGCAATTCAAACTCACTTGAATGCTAAATGTTGTAGAAATTAGTTTTGAAAAATGGAACTCTATGAAACCAGCAGCAGTGTAGTTTGAAGCAGCTGAGTGATGAGTTCCTGTTGTAATTTTCATTGGCAAGTATAGGCTTGACATTTGCTCTTCAATTGAGCTAGACAAAGGGGTTTTTTTGTAAGTGAACGGTAATCAGCCATTGTCCTGAACTTCTTAATTCTTAGCTGGGAAGACCAATAAGAACTGGTGGAAGTAGAAGTAACTGTGGCGGAGATGAACATCGTAGTGAAACTGTATTAGGAGGCAGGTACATCCTAAAATACACGTGATGGAGCAGAAGTCAAACTGAAGTCTGTGATCTTCTATTCAAATACATGTTCTGGTTCAAAGCCAGTACAAAACATTCAAGTTCCCAACATATTTCTTAAGGGCTTCTTGTTGGCACTGTGTTCTGTAGCTGAACTTCTGAGAGAGCCTGGAAATACTTGGGCACTTTGACCTTTAAAGGAGGAAAAATGTTTTTTGCTGTTTATTATTTATGAAAACAAGGAGTATAGATCCAGTATGGGACTGTACAAGTTCAACATTGTATTTATACGTTGGGAAGTTTGTGTTTCTGTGCAGATGTGGTCACTGGGAGTTTGAAGGTTTTGACTGTTAGAAGAGAATCCTCACAAGATGATTCAGCAGAAGGAAAATAACTTGTTTTGGTGGTTGTGTATGCAGGGCTGCCTCACTGCTGTTGTGGTGATGAGTGCAACTATTCGAAGCTCCCCATCCCACAGCTGGGAGTTGGGTGTAGAACAGGGAGAATCGTTTTGTTGGGGAACGTGTTCTGACACGAGCGTTGAGGCAGAGCTGGGGCCAGAGCCCAGGTCGACTGGGCCGCAATTCTGGCTGCTTTGAACTGTGCATTTAATTTTGTAGAAGCCAAGAGAGCTGGTGGTTGGCGACCCTGCAGGGGGATTGAAGCTAGGTTATCATTATGGTCCTTTTCAACCTGGGCCATCCTATGATTCTGCGATTCAGAGTTGTCTCTTTTTGTACCTTATGACTTCGTTGCCACTTCTCTTGATTAATATTTCTCTCTGCTTGTAACTTTGTGGGCTTTGAGGAATCTAGTGCAGAAATGCTTGATGCTGAGCAGTAATCACTTTCCTCTTTTGGCCTTTGAACTAAGTATGACAGTACTTGCTATCTAAAATAAACAATGCAGAGAAAGAACTGTGCAAGAGAGTGAGTGACAGAATAACTGCAGAAGGGCTATGAGACTATACAGGCCATTTGACAGAAAGTCTATCTTGAAAATAGATACTCATGTTGATCATGTTAGACTTTGCCCATTGTATCTTACTAGATGCTTGAAAATAAATGCATTATGAACTTTTCAAGCAGTTAAAGCTTGGAAGGGATATTAGATGATCTTAAGGCCACTACACTTCAGCAATAACTGGTATCTACCTCACTTTTTCAGTATAGGTTAATGCCTTTCCATCATCATCTCCATCATCTTTATGTTTTTAAAGCAGACACCCCAACTTGCAGCGTCCCAGTTTTGTTCTTGACAGTGACTTGTAAGAACTCTCCTTTTGCTTTGCCATGCTCTTTCTGCATTAAGCAGCACTTGTAACTGTAACACACTTAATTTATGTTGCATTTTTTGCTTAGTGGGACTCCTAAATACACTGTCACATTGCTGCTTGCAGGAGGTATGTCTCCTGTAGATAAAATCTCTGTTTACAGTGAAGTTTTTCATTTGGATGTGTTAATTTTGGCTCTGATGTTCCTCAGGTACAGCATGGCCTTCCCTACGTAGAGAAATAATGAGAGCAGATGCAACAGACTTTGAGCTTTTCTGAGTGGTAACTGGGATCAGTGAGCTGGAAGTGAGCACAGCAGAACACTGAGTAACACCAGGCCTAGCTCTGTTCCTCTGGAGCCTCAGCAGAAATTTCTCTTTCATGCTGCTTTGTCATGCATAATTCTGTCTTGAGCTGTCACTGGTCAGTTCTTAACCTAGTTATGGTCTGTTATGGCATGAAGTCAGATGTCTTACAGAAGTCTGTGTGTTTTTGTTTGCATACAGCTGCTGTAAAACTAGTGTAATTTTATACAATGACCTTGAATCTCATCACCAAATTTTAAAATAACATCCCATTTCAGCTTTACGTTTGTAAGAACTACTGTAGCCTCCTTAGCTGAGCCAGGCTTAGGAATGTGAGATCTGTTTTTGGCAGATATTTTCAGTCTGTCCTTAAAACTTCCATTATTGGAGATTCTTTGATGTAGCCAAGATGTGATTTTCTTTTTATTATTATTTATTATTAAACTGTGCTTTTATAGCTAGAACTTTCCAGTTTTGGTTGTTTCTACAGCTGGTCGTGTCTATTTGCTTATTGGCTCTAAAAGCAACCCCTTACTGACAGAGGGCTCAGTTTTCCTGTGGCATTTAATGGTTTATCATGTCAACAGAAGCATTCTTCCAAGACTGAAATGTCTGTGGATATGTGGAAGGAGGAAAGGAGCTGTTTGAATCATTTTATAAGTGAGGATGTAGAGAAGGGAATGCCAGTTTATATGAAAAGGAGAGTGTGGCTGCTGGTTCTCCCAAGGTTGGCGTTATTACATCAGGTTCTGTTTGTGCCATAGTGCCAGAAGTCCAAATGGGTTAGGAGTGAGTATAGAAGTAGGGTAGTGAGCAGGAAACTCAACCTGTTGGTTACCCTTGGTTTTGTAGGCATGGGGAATATATCTAGTAAGTTTTTAAGTGACATCCATTTGTGCAGTGAGTGCCTTCCTTCAGCTAAGTTTGATGTGTTGTTCCACTTCTCAATTTATTCTTCCCTTCTCTTACTGTTGAATAGAGACATTGCAGTGTTCTTTCCTCCCAGGGTGATTTGGTGCTGTGACTGGCAATGGATCTTGTCTCCACACATGCATTATGGTCTTCTTTTTTTTCAAGGGAAATTAATTTTAAGCTTAAAATCTTCCCTTTTTGACAACTACTTTCACCTCATTGAAAATGGCAGAAGCAAAAAATGTGGGGCTGAAGGCCTCTTATGTGAAGCTATGGTATTTAAAAACCATTCATTAATTGTTAGCTTGGAATAGTCACTCTGTATTACATGAACTGGCCAAGATGGCTAGAGTAACTTGAAAACCCCAAGCCATTGAGTTATGTCAGCTAAGTGGCTCTAATCTCTTTTTACTCTGATATTTGTCAGGAATAGGAAGAAGCACCATTCTGGAACAGAGATGAGGCATAAATACTAAGCAGGATTACTTGTCTCATGCTGTGTGGATCAGCCTTTTGGAAACCTTTTAGCAACTGCCAAGATGCCTTGTATGGCAACCCTTCAGACAATCAGTTCCCTTTTCTTCCTAGTGACTTTTTGATTATTTAGGTGCCAAGATGCTGTCATCCTCGTCCTCCTCACTCAATTAGGCAGTGCTTTTAGCACATAGGCCTTACTCTGGTGGATCGTTAATATGACTTAAAAACCTCTTTGGTGTAATTATTCCCTCAGGATTATAAAATTCTCATGAGCTTTCATCCCCAGTCAGATGTGACTGTCATTAAATTCAGAACTACCTGCCACGCTCACGAGGCACTTATGCTCCCACATCTTTTGGAATTGAAATTGCCTTGAAAGACAGTGTAGAATGGAGAACTAATTTGTATTTGACTTATCTGACATAAGTCCTGCTTTGATTTATTTTGTGGCTGGCTGTGTATGTAGCAATTATCACATAGCATCGGTTGAGGAAACTCTGGGACTGACTTAAAAGCTGTCACCAGGTAAGTAGCTCTTCTGCAAACCTTTGCCTGTTGTAGTGGTGTTGCAAAAACTGAAAGAAAAAATACAGAAACACAATTTCTAGATTTTATTGTTGCCTACCGTCTCGCAGACATCACTCTAAGTAAGATCTAAAATTAACAAAACAAGCTAAAAAGGGTTTTGCATGCTGTGCATTTCACTTCACCTGGTTTGGTCAGCTAGCTTCTCCACTGAAGAGAAGAATCACTGAAAAATACTGCAGAACTGTCAATATACTTTGAAAGTGAAAGATTTGCTTCTTTAGTAAGAAGCCAGAGCAATCTGAGTTGAATAAGCGTGATGCTGAAATACTGAAAGAATACTCCATCAGGAAAGAAGATGATGTAAAATTTTCCATTTCAAAACGTCCTTATCACTTGTTTAGAAACGTGGCCTCCTCTAACTCCCATTGAGCAGCTGGTATGCTAAATGGCTGAGGTAAGCAGAGGATGCTTGCAAATCAGTAAGAAAAGCACTCTAATACTGTGACAAGTGGGGCCTTGAAATAACAGGTAACCTCTGGCTGGATTTTGTGTGCGGTACAGTGCCTTCTGTTGTTCTGGGTCCTTTGGGCCCTTTCTTCTCTTCTGGAAGAGAAACTGTGCCTATCTGAGTATCACTGTGCAGTTTCCCAGGGGCAAAGCAGGTGGCAAGATTCCCTTGGCACAGGAACGTCTGTGGTTTTTCTGTCTCATTTTCCATAATAATTTCTCAAGCGCAGTTAAAAGGTCTGCTTAGTTTTCTGTTCTGGGTAGAGATGTGCAGGGTTGGCAGCTCCAGGATTTTCTGTTTTGCCAGCTGGCAAACATGCACATTTGTGTAAGCTCATTCATTGCTGATACTGAGCGACAGGTGCTGATTTACTGTTCTTCAAATAACGGTGTTGGCATGAACACGACTGAGCCTGGAGAACAGAATACATCCCTGAAGATCTTCATGGCACACCTCTGTGAACACACTCAGCATTGGGTGGGGTAGAGTTAAATGTATTTCAGTGACAATTGTCACTGCTTTTGTCAGAGGCTGTGATTGTAGTGCACGTCTGTGCCGCTGAGTAATTTGAAATTTAAAGATGAGAAATGCAAATGGTTATATTCATAGCAATAACAGGACAGGTGTATTGTTCACAGCCTTGGATCACTGGGGAATGCTTCTTTGCAGCTCCTTAATAGCCACTGGAGTTAAAGAAAGGAAATCCGAGACCTCTGTGATATGGTTAATCTGCTGCTCCAGCTGTTCTGTATGAGGAGCATCCAAAATGTCTTTCTTCCAGTGGGTGCTGAGGCCATGTCCAAATTGGAGAGACTGCCTTCTCCTGTCCTTGTGAGCTTCCTCTGTTTGGGGCTGCAGTGGCACCGCTGCAGTGCTTTGGCACCTTCTGGGTGCTGGTTTTACTGGAAGGGATTAAGGGTTGAAGAGAGGACAGAGCTGTGGAACTTTCCTTTGAGAAATCAATGTGGAGAAGTGTTGCTTTGTTAACCGACCCATAGCAGACCATGTGTGTAACACAGTAACTTCCATGTAGGCAAAATGCAGCTCCTCCATACTGCTAACTGTAATTATGGTAGCAACAGCTTTTGTGCCAGTGGGCTCTGCACAAAGGGGAGGTTGATTTCCTCCCTCGTGCATGAGTAACGTTTATTTGACAGATTTATGTAGGAAACTTAAGGAAATTGTTTCTGACCAAAGCAGATCTCTCAAGGCTGCCATACAGATTTTAAAAACAAAGCCATCATGTCTGTGTGGTGAATAGTTATAATGGCATCACTGATATGGTATGGGGTTCCATGCTTAGTACCAACATGTGTTAGTACATTAGTAAAAGACTGAAGATGATAGGAAAAGTCAACCTGGAGTGTTTTGCTTAAAGCATCTGCAGGTTACGTAATTATCACAGTCTTTCACATAGGATAAAAGCATGGTAACACTGGAAATATTTAACTGTAAATATTAAATTTAAAAAAAAAGGAAGTAAGGACACAGGTAGGGTACTGCATTGTGTATCTTTGGGTGTCACAGTAGTCATTTGCAGATGTCAGATTTCCATGACTGATAAATAGTGTTATCACCTCCATTTTATAGACTTAGAGAGCAGATGCTTGGAACTGAAGGAGCCTGCTCACGGCTACTCAGAGCTCATGAACAGCTCCCAGTAAGAATGAAGAGTAGTGCTCAGTTTTGTAATTCTGGCTCAATGTTTTCCTTTTCTGACTGTGACTTTGTGCTTGGGTATAAAGTACACACCTGGGCTGTACCCTCAGCTTGTGCCATAACAAAAAGTGTGAGGCTCTGCTGCGTTTTGTTATCCAGCCCTTAAGTGGTGGGTCTGCTTTGAGCCTTCTGTATTGCAGAGGGAATTTTACAGGGTTACGTTCTTCTGAACTGGCAACAAAAGAAGTCAACTTCCCCACCCTGGCTGTGCCTGTTTATATCTGATCTCAAGCAGTGGAACAATGGTCCTCTGATTCATTTGTGCTTTCTCTCAAAATAAGACTGTGGTCTCTTTTTGCCTTTGATTTAATGGAGATCAAGTTGGTGGCAGAGCTGTGCGCAGATTCCTATCGGAGAATGGTTTGTTTAAAATAAATGGCTGCTGTATTCTGGGCCCTGGTTCTACATTACAGAGGGCAATGAAGAAAAACAAAATGCAAAAGAAAAATGAGTTTTTTTTGGCACACGCAAATGGGTTTCTAAAGTAACAACTGTACTGCTTACTAATTATAGGGGTTTTTGCAGAAAACTGGAGACTGGTGGTAGGTGTGGAATATGCTGTAGTAACTGAATGTGTTACTTTGCTACATTGGTGACGTTAGAAGTTACTAAAGTTGAATCTTTGCCTTATGACCAATGCCATACCTTTGCACTAAAAAGAAATGATAAAAGCTCCAACGTTTTTTGTATTTCTCACTGTGGTGGTTTTTTTTTTTAATTATTTTATTTTTTATTTAATGCAACAGAAATTAGTGTATCACAATTACTGTCAAGCTTCTAAAATGTATTGATCTTTTGGGGGGGTGAAAAATTTCCCATGTATCTTCTGAACCCGTGTGCAAGCTCTTGTAACACACGTTGACTGGTTTTGTTTGGCAAGGCTTTGTTAGGGTTGGCATGTTTCTCTCTTGCTACAAGTCGGTGTAGTGACATTATATACACTACTGCTCCCAAAACAACCCCAACTCAGACTCACTCCTCAGCATCAAGGTAGCAGCTTAATGTTATCTGCATCAATGTATTTCTTTAAGCTTCCATTAGTCACTAGTGATTTTCCTAGTGACGTGGCACTTTTGATGCGATATCAGCTTCACCACTGAGGATGTGTGCATCTGACTATGGGGCACTTTTAGTGCTTAGAAAAACATTTGAGATGAACAGTTTGTAGAACTGGATTTACAACCGAAGGAACAAGTTTGTCTCCTTAATTAAAGGGAGCTTTCTTCAATCAGAGTTTAGGCATTCTTTGAAGATATTCATCCCCAGGGTATGAATATATGTCCATGTGAGCATGGGGACTTGATGGCTTGACTGTGAGACTTGAACAGAATGCAGCTGACCCTAACCCTGTGCAGTTTTGAAAGATAACCACAACAAATTACTTTGAAATCAATGTTCCGTGGCTGGAACACAATGAAAATACAATGGAAAACTAAAGGCAAAGCTGAAAGCTATATTGGCAGATCTGTAACATCAGTGTCCTTCAAATGCTCATTTTAAGGACACCTGGAAAGGTGCAGTTAATAAAGATTAGATGGGCCATGTGGAAGATGAAATCATGTCAGTCTTTCCCTTCGTCTTCAGTACATGCAAACAGTAGAATTAATGTTTGGATATTTAGGAAGCTATGGCATACCTATGACCAAATGAACAGTTATTTAAGTGATATTTAGTCTTTCAATAATAAAACAAACAAAAAACTTTTGCAAGCAGTAAGTTAAAAATTAAAAGCAGAAATTTTCCTGGCCATTTCTTGTATGAGCTGAGTACAATGTTTACATATTGGCTAGTTATTTTGACTGTGAGCTCCCCTCAATTGCTGTTAAAAGTTTTCTTTCAAAATGTTACTGTTTCTGTGCCTGGTTCCATCACTTCACTGCATACCTCTTATTTCAGTAGGTAGGAAGGTCTGGGACCAGAGCAGGATCTGAAGACCCTGGCCAGGCAGGTCATGCAGCTAGCCATAGCCAGGTCAAAGCACTTACAAAGTTCTTTGATCCTAGAAGAACCAGAGTGCAAAGGGACACTTTAACTGCCTGCCAGCAATAAAACAGGGAGGCAATATCTGGTTACTGTGACCTCTGAGTTAGAGACACATAGGTAAGCAGACTGAGAGTCAGAAGAGTGTGCAAAGCAGCATGGGAAGGCAGCTGTAGGATTGTCAAAATATTTCCAAGCACAGACCTGATCAGCCAGACATCACTGAAAGGTTACTTGATCTCATATGCAAGGAACTCTAATTAATAACAACGTCAACAGCTTTGGTAGTTTCACAGACATCTGCTAGGGATCCTTGTTTATATCTTGAGCGTATGGGCATGTGCTGAGGCAAAATGTCCTATAAGCAAATACTGCTTTTGACCAATAATATTTCTAAAATCTACTGTTAGCTTCTGGAGCTGTTGTCTTATGTGCACATTAGTAGCCTGAAAGGAGATAAAGGTTTAGAAAAGCAGAGAACGTTCAGAAAGGCAGAGTTTTGGCAAGGAATACCAGCACAGAGCCCAGTTCAGTTTAGGCTGTGAATGACAGCTAAGTAGGTGCACAAGGTGTGTAACTGATAGCTGTGGCTGTAAGGAAGAGCTGACAGCTCAGATGGTCTGGAGCTTGACTGAGACCTTGAAAGCAGGACCCGTCTGTTCCCTCTTGGCAGTCCATTCTTACTGTGGAAATGCTTTTTGTCAACAGTGCTTCAGAGGACAGACCACAATTAGCTTTATGTATACTCTAAGTGACTGGTATTGTGTTTTGTAATATATAGGCTAATATCTGGTCTTTATTCTCAATATTGGCTACTTACCTCTTGAGAAGATGACTTTCAGGCTTCAGGTCTGCTTTTCCCTCCTAACTCAACTCTTAACTCATTCTCTTGTGTCAGAACGAGTCCCTGTCCTCTCACCTCTGCTTTGATTTGGTAATTTGCTGTTCTATCAGATTCAGGGAGAATATGTCCTCCAACATCAGAACAGTAAACAGAAGCTCAAATAAAATGACTGGTATTAGCTTACAGTGTCCCCTTAATTGAAACAGAAAGCAGCACAGTGCCAGGTGCATTTTAGACACCTGTTAACAGGCCCAGATGCTAGAAATTGAGCTATTTCTAACTGTGATCAAGTGGATTTTACAAAACAAAAAGGCCCCAAAGCTCACTGCACAACCCATGGCAGCCTTTCAAAGAGATTGCAGGAATATCCTGAAATGGAGGATGAGAAATATTCTTTGCAAAGACTGCTCATTTCTTTCTGTTCATGGAGTTAGTACTGTGGGCAGTCCAACCTTTGAGAAGTAGTTGTTAACCTCTTCCTTTTGCCTGTCAGACCTGAAAATCCAGGAAGCACACAGGATAGTTGCTTCAAAAACACCTTCAGAAGTTTACATAGCTCAAGAATAGAGACCAGAACAAGGAAAGGGCAAAGAACAAGGAAAAAGGTCCTATGGTGGGTCTCTAATTTTACCTAAAAGCTGAGGCAAAAGAACTTGAAATTTTGGCGTGGAGCGAAGTGAATTAGATAAATGGCCAAAAGGTAGCAGAGTTAATGACCAGCCAGTACTGCTCAGGACGGTATTTCATCCAGGTTTCTGCTCATCTTCTATCTCTGTTCCTTCCCTGTTGGCAGACCTTGAAGCTTCTGTGTCAGTGGAAAGCTGATTTCTGTTGAGAATAGATCTTTGCCTGTATGTCTTAAGCTTCAAATTCTTTGCCATTCCTTGTAAAGCCCAAATGACTCCATCATAACACCCAGGATTCCTCACCCTTCTCCCAGAGGAGGTGTTTCTTGTGCTGTTATGTATAGATGGAAAGTTTTAAAATTGTTCTTATTCTTAATTTGCATTGGTCGAACAAATTTCCCTTAAATCTATGAAAGCTTTTCTTAATTTTGGCTCCCCAGCCAAAGAGTTGACACAAATAGAACTGAAATCTAAATAAAATACATATTTAAAAATACATGCATATGGAAATAGACTTGTCCATCTCAGCTTGTTCATTCAAATTGGCTAGGTATGCAAAAGCTGCCTAAAATTAAGAGTTAATGAAAGCAGACAATAGACACAGGAAACCTGGCAAGTAACAGTAAACCTCGTCAACTTAACATGCAGTCATCCCACTTAAAAGTAATAAGCATGCCAAACAGGCAGAACAGGTTAAACATGAAGCAACTCTGGATTATCTTGTTATAACACCAAAGCTGTAGTTTGACCAGTTTTGTTTGTTTCTTTTTAAAGCCAATATTACCACTGAAAAGGGAAGTCTCAGCTCACCAACTTACTGCTAGTTTCTGCTATCCATGGTGTCTCTACACCCTTCTCCACCTCCTTTCTCTAACCCTTTTCACAGTGGCATTACTGAGTGAGTGTGAGTTAGCCAATTGAGAAGCTCATGCATGGGCAGGGGAGGAGCAGGAGAAAACGCCTGAGAGCTATTTTTCAACTTGCTCAGTCTGATGATGTTTGCCACTCTTAGCTGCACTGCTTCCCGTACTGCCCTGCACTTCTCACTAGGATGGGGAGTAGGCAGGTGTCTCAAGCATCAAGACAGACACACATCTAAAACATGACACCGTTCTCTCCAGTACTTCCCTGTGCTGAATTCGTGGTGCTTCTTGTTTAGGCGAAATGCTCCTCGTGTTCTTGTAGACAGTGGGCAAATGAAACCTGAAAATAGGTATCACCTGATGCCTTCAGCATACTAGTGGGCATCATTGCTGGAAGAGATGTCCAGCTTTCTTCTTACTTCCACTTATCTGGAGTTCAGCTGTTGTTGTTGTAACTCTGCTTCGCAGTGTGAATTTGAGCAAATGCTTTCTCTCTGCTGAGTGTATCATCAGGCTTGTGCCTCTAGTCAAAAAGTAAACCTGGGCTGCCTGTGAAATTTGCCCATAGCTGTATAATGCAGGGCCTCTCATAACACATTCTGTGGATCCTTAAAACCGACCACTGCCCTGGGAAAGGAAGAGGGATGGGTGAAAAGCAATTGAGTTTCATAGACTCAGAGTAGGGAGCTTTCTCTCCCTGAACAAATAAGTGACTACTTTCATTTGTACCCAGAAGCTGATAATTTTTTTCAGCTTCTCAAACTTGATCATCAGTTGCATGGGAAGTGCAAAACACCTTCCTTCATTTGGATGCTGTGCCTATTGAAAGTAATTGTGTGATAAAGATGAGAGAAATCAGAATATACATCAAGTCAGTTGTCATAAAGTATATTTAACCTGTTCTACAACTTTACTGGTTTTTCAGCCTTGTTTCATGTTACTAGGATATGTCCTTACTGCTTTTTGCTTGTATCCTGTAGGTAAGACACAGAACTTCAGACCAGGTAATGGCTTTGAAGATGAACACGCTGAACAGCAACAGAGCGAACATGCTGAAAGAGGTTCAACTTATGAATAGACTCTCACATCCAAACATCCTAAGGTATACTGTTTCTCTTCTGAAATGTTTGGAGATGCACTTCCTGGTGTATCTGGTATCCAGTGGATAATAATGACCCTTGGATAATTGGGAATAAAAGAATTAAAATTTTTCTTTGCCAGTGCTCTAGAATGTATCACACCTTTTTACAAGCTATCCATTCCAACATGCCTACAGTTAATTTTAAGATGGTAGTGTGAAGATTCTTGCCTCTTTACCATTAATTGCACTTATGAATGTAGTGAACAACGACTGTTGTAGATTATTTGAGACTACTTTTGCTTCTCTGCTGTCTGTATCAACTCATTTTCACACTTACAAAAGCCTTTTAAGGTTTCTATTCCAACCTACAACCACCAGTCTGGAGTCTGGATTAGCCTGACTTTCTTCCATCCTTCAACAATGTAGACATTACTTACAGATAGGTTTGTGTTTTGTCTTAGTGACCTTAGACACTTTTGTGCACAGAGTTGTGTCAATGTTCCAATTTCTCTGTTTCTAATAAGTCGTGAAGTAGCAGTTTGGTTTTTTAGGCTTTAAAAATAATTTGGTTTTTTTGGCATGGGGTTGTAAGGCTAGTTTTATATACCCCCACTCTCATTTCAATGTTTTTGTGCTCAAATTCTGCATTTGGCCAGCCATGTGGATATCTGTCTTAATCAGAAGACACTGAAGAGCTTAGTTTTCACTTACCAAGTTTCCAGTAAGTACGTAATCTCTGTGGTAGCATTACAAAGATTCCAGTGGTCAAATATATACATATATAAAAATACCTGTTAAAAAAATCTTGATGGAAAATTCATTAGGAAAAGTGAGAAACTATCCTCCACTAAGGGTTTATTTTGGCTAAAATGGAACCTCTTGGTTAAGGATGTTTTGAAATAGAAGTTCTTGCAGCTGCACTGAATGGTGACAAGGGGATTGTGATCTTTTGTCTCCCTCTCTCTTGCTTCCTATTTCTGTTAGCAAACATGATTCCAGAGGCAGAGAAGATGTTAACTGTGGTGTAGTAATTTATTCAGTTGCTGTTTTGGTGATCATAAGAAAGAGCTGCTTTTCTTGTTCTTTGTTTACATCAAGGATCAGATTAGGGATGTTTCAGGAGTGAAAGCAGACTAGTGGTGCTTAGCACTTTCTACTGTCAACTGCATCATCTCCTATCTCCATCTCATCCTTGCATGCAAACTGGAGGACTAAAATGCTTTTTTGTCTTGGCTTGATGCTTCTGCTTCCTGTGAGCATGAGATGCTGCTGCCTGCTGGCTTATCACATCTTACCTCAAAGCAGATGGTAAGAGCAGGAGTGGAAAGGTGAGTTGGGCTTCTGGTTTGCACCATATAGTGTTTACTGCAGTCATGTTAATATGGGGTGGCTGATACATGGTAAGACAAATAGCTGGGACTTGGAGAGCCAGAGGTTTGGAACATTTCTTCACTCCCTTATTAAATTAAGTCACACTTAAGTGCAGTGCTGTTCAAGGTTTGGGTTAGATCTGCTACCAGGTCTGGTGTATGCTTCAAAGTGTTTTTCAGCACTTTGATGCTTCTCTGAATGCTGATGTTGTGCTGCAGTCATGAGTTTTTGCCTAAGTCAGAAGAAGAAAATGGAGCTGGAAAGAGCTCAAGGAGGCTGTTGTTGTCTCAGAGTCTGGAGCTCTACAGCTCCCAGCCTTGGAGATCTGATACCTTCTCGTTCTGGTTCTGATACCTTTACGTTCTGGAAATGCCTTACAGGTGTGTTTTTCTTATTTTGAGAAATGAAGTGGTGTGCTAACACAGATAATCAATTCCTTGTGCTGTCTCTTAAATTAGTATATCTTCAATTTTGAGATAGAATTTCAGTTTTTAATATCACTACTGTTTTCATGAAAAATACTTCTTTATTTAATCTGTACCTCAGGGACTTCATTTAAAACATCCTGTACACAGAAAACCTTAAATTATGGCTTAAGTGCTCTCATGGGAGCCCTTGGAGATATTGCTGTGTTTGGCAGTGAGTGTGTAGGCAGATTGACTCGTTGATTAAATCTGCTTTGCTGTGCATACACACCAAAACATAACATGCGCTCTACTTTCTTATTCTGTGGACTTTAAGGAGAATTTTCCTTCAGCTGCTTTTGGACACATCCAGCACCCTGGAAAGACAATACAATTTTTTAAATGCATTTTCTCTTGTCAAACTTTCCTTCTTGTGAAATTGTGATTGACTTTGAGCCACTAGGTAGAAGGACGGCTTTTGTCTTTTAACATCATTTCTCTTGCATTGAGTGATAGCTTAAAAGAAAGGAAAACTATTATTTTAAACTTCTCTGTATGTAATGCAGTTATCTAGTAGGAGTATCTTATAAATGCTGCGTGCAAAGCAGCAGAAGATAGGATGTGTTGTGTGTAATATGTTACAGAGTGGATAGATAAAATGTTTTGCCTCTCTCTTGAATCAAAAAGCAAGTGTAGAAAACTAAGTAGGTTTTTAGAATGGTGCCTAAGACATCAGGAAGGGTTCTAATGCAGATTTATGCTCTCCTCCCTTTTCAGTAATAGCCAGTGCAATGAAATAAGCATCTACCTGTCATTTGAACTCATTTCTCTGTGTATTAGTGAGCTGTATGAGTTTTTTGTGTTGGTGAGTTTGGTTTGCTGCTTATTTTTAAAGTTATCCTCAATCTCCTAAATTCTTTTATAGAAGCAAGCAGTGGATTTCAGAGGTCTATCTGTCTCTATCTAGCTGCCCTTGCTTTGTCTGTAGAGCAGAGACGTTCCAGTGAAGTTCTTTCAATGGAAAGCATGGATCCAATATCTGGATGTCCACAATGGCTGTTTAATCTGGATATTAGTTCTGTGTAATCTAACAAAGATGCCAAGGTTGGGCACTAGGGTTCTTAGTCCCCAGTCCTGTTCAGAACTTTCTCCCCTGCGGTCTGACTGAACTGAATGAAAGCACTTTGGGTAACTGCCCTGAAAGGTTCAAAAATGTGCAGAATACTTCTTTCTCCTCTTCTTTAGGAGGACAGGTGATACAGACTGTGGAGATGTTCTGCACTGTACTTAGCAGCGTGGACTCAAATGGCATCCCTTAGACTTGCAGCATCTAGGGAAGATTTTCCAGTTGTTGGTTTCAATTTTGGAAGTGATTCAGCCTTCCTGATAAGGCTGGATGTACTGTCTTGAGAAATAAACTTCCTTATATCTGCAAGTAGTCACCTCTGCTGTGGATGACTTACTCACTGAAGCTTCTTCCAACTAGAAATGTTTATAGGAAGTGTAACCCTTGGCTGCTGAGACATTCTGCTGAAGTTCACCTACGAGCGCATTTTGGCTCTGCAGACGGGGCGTCTCGCCAGCAGGAATCATCTCAGCTGAACTGGGCCAGCATGTCAGCTTCCTATCCACAGGGTTTGGAATCTCCTGTGGGCCAATCTCAGAAATTGGAATCTTATGTTCAACTTGGTAATTGTATTTCCTGATAGCTGCTGCATATATTACTTTCTAGTGAGAAAGCTTTTCTGTAGTATTTTGTAGCAGTACTTGGCTTAACCAGGAGACTTAGTGTTGCTTGATACAGTAGTTAAGATGATGTTTTCCAGGAATTTGAATCGCTAGAGGTCTGTTCTATCGATGTATTTTCCAGAGCCTGGAAAATGAGATTCTCGACACAATCTATTGATGGTTTCATTGTGTTGCCTGTAAGCTCATTAAGCCTGTTTTATCAGTGTATCTGGTTTCTCTTTTCCTGGCTAATATCTTCCAAAGATGTGGGCTTTACAAATATAATTTTGTCCTGCATTTTTCGTGCAGTCATGATATGGAACATGATATGGAACTGTGCTTTAATTTCTGGTTTAAGGTTAGAAATGTTAGTCTGTTTCCTCGTAGAAATGCAAGATGCTGAAGAATTGCTGAGCTCTTACTCTCGGTAACTTGAGCTGGTGTGCCTTTCCTGCTCAAAGTGTAGGTTCACTGAGGCTATGAATATGTTTCCGTTGAGACTTCTTTTGTGCAAACAGGTTATCAGAAAAGGGTCTGCCAGTATTTTGATGAGAGACATTTCTCCTGTTTGGTGAAGTTGACACGTGTAACAGAATTCTTAATTGCGTTTATACATTAGAATTAAGTCAAATACAATGAAAGCCTAATTGGAAGTAAAGTAATATGCCTTTACAAAGGAAGAGTTGATAATCAGATGAAATGCTCTTATTTCTATTTGTCTAACCTCAGTTTTTGTTGAATGAAAGTACTGCAGCATCCAGGATTAACCTCGTTAGTGTGTTTCAGAAAAGAGAAAATACCGGTTCCAAATTTTAAGTGTTATCTTGGATTAAGTGAAGCTGTTAACACTGTACTTTATAGACCTTGCAGAATGTGTGGAAGTAGAAGCAGATTCCTGCTTTGGAGAGGTCCACGTTTCTTAGTTGTAGGAACTTGGTTTGTGAACACATTTACAGAAGAGTTCATATGCAATCGCTGTGTGAAGTGAAACTCAGAGCAATGTTTGTGTAGATGATGTATCTAAAACAGCTCTTCTTCCCCATCCTCCAAACACCTGTTGTGCACTATTGCTCTTCCTTAAGCGAGAGGAATTATTTTCACTCTCAAACAAAAGAAAAAAGCGTATTTCATTTGGAGAAAGTAATATTTGAGGTAAGAGCAGACTTTAAAGTAAGAGTCCTGCTACTTTTTTTTTTTTTTGGTTATAAAAACAGATTTCCACAGCTCAGCTTATGCAAAGAACCTTACTTATGTTATTTCTCTTTGGCTGTTTGTAATTTACCAGTCAGCTGTTAGGCAAGAGAACAGTAAGGATCATTCATTTGTTCAGAAGCAGCTTAGCTGAACTAGTGCTGTGTCTTGCATCATTTTGGTTTTAAATTCAGAAAGTTTTGAGGCTATAAAAGGGCCTTTTCCTTCAACTTGATCTCTGCAGGGTTCCCATCACATTTAATGGCATTGTGCCTTTCTAAGTCTTGTGAAGTGGAGGTTTCTGAACGCTGTGAAATGACAGGCAATGTGTTTTTGCCCATAGAGACAAAAAAAAAAATATCTAAGTGATGAAGTTGACAATTGGCTCATCTAAAAATAACCAAAATCTTGGCAGTGCAGGGAGGACTGCAAGGTGCCTACAGGTTAAGTTGTACTGAGCTTTCTCACAGGAGATGTTTATTGTTACTGTTAATTTGCATTTTGTTACTTAGAAGTTCAGCTTGTATTGTAGAATGATGAGCTTTTAATTATTCCTCTTAAATTCAAATATGACACTTTCTCTGTCATTATGCAGAAAAGTCAAGGGATTGATGGTCTTTTCTTTTAGCAGGACTCTGAACCTTGCACAGAGGGATGTACCAGATACCATCAAAACTTGCTTTAATACAAGTGTTGAAAACAAAAGGGAGGCACTTTTTGTTTTGGGGGAAAAGAGAAGTATGCTGCATGCACATGCCCTCACAGTCCTCTGTGGTTAGGAATGGGGTAGAAAGGAACATCTTCATGCTTATGCAGCACAATGAGAAGGGAAGTAATTTGCACTTTATGCAGACCAACAGTGGATTACACTTGGCTTCATTGGAGCAGGGAGCTCTGAGACTGTTCCCTTCTGCAAAAACATTATATGCTGGCCTTTGCTTGTAGTTAAGTTAGTAACTTTCCATCTTGTTTGAGCAGTTTCCTGTGCTCTCTTGGAACACATATTGCAGTGTAGGCATATAATTTTGTTTTGTGCTGAGACTTTTAAATAATTGACCTTGAGGTATGCATTGTCTGAGGCTGATTTTTTTTCCCCCTTTTTCCTTCTTTCTTGTGATAGCCACTACTTTCTATTATCGTTGTTTCTTTCTAGAAAACAAAGAAGAAAAAAAAAAGTGGGGGGGGGGGGGAAGAAAACCCAAACCACTTCTCTTTTTTTTTTTGTTTCTTGTAGGTTTATGGGTGTCTGTGTGCATCAAGGACAGCTGCACGCACTTACTGAGGTAAGGCTATTTCATGATATATGCACTCAATATGAAATTGCTCACAGGCCAGATTCTGCAATTGTTCTTCACCTACAGTCATAGTTTCTTTTATGGGGCCTTAACAGATAACCATGTACTGCTTGCTATGCAGAGGTAAGCTTGCAGTGTCAGGCCTTAGAACTGCATTCACTGATAGCCCTTGGATGTGTTTTATCATTAAGATGAAAAAAATCACAGTAGGAACATAAGGTTCCACTGATAATATTCTGAATTGGAGATTTGGGTTGCCATCGAGGTGCTCCTAAGTCATACTTGTTCTGGAAACGTTGCATTGCATTTAAGTCTCATTTACTATTCTCTGATTTCATATGCATTTCACAGATGAATCAGGGATACTTCAGCTGCGTGATATCAGTATATTCAGTCCCTGCTATCTTCTTACAGCTTCATCTGAATTCTGTGAAGGGGAACTATTCCACTGCCTGTATTTCCTGGCCAAGGTCTAATTATCAAATAAGAAACAGAAATTTTAGTTCACGTGGGCCTTCCCACCAGGTTTCACTGGATTGTGTTTAATCTCCCTCAGGAAAAGCAAACAAACAAAAAAATCCCACACCAAACAGAAGGGAGGGTTCTCTTGCTGTGAATAGTGTTAGCTATTTTGTGTCAAAAATCAATCCGGTGTTTGTTCTGCTGTTTTAGTTTCAGTACAGATTGAGGAGATGCTCCTTTTTTGTAAAGTTTGTGGTTCTTGTTTACATTTATTTTGTAGGAACTGCTTAATTAAAAAAAATTAACCCTTTTCTCTCCTACCTGAAAGTAAGACAAGTGGTAACATGTATGTTGTTACTTATCCATTACAGGGGATTCCTGGTGCATTTGCCTAAGAATTACTTAAAAAATTTTACATTAAAGAAGATCCCTGCAGAGTTTTGAAAACCAGATTAGCTCTCATAGCATGCTATAAAAATATGCGTAGCGATTACTTGTGTGTAGCTTGTCTTGTGTGGACCAAAACGGACACACACAATCCCTTTGATAGCAAAAACTACAACCTAAGGGCAAGTTGATGTGTAGGGAATCCACACGTTGTTTTTTCCCATCCAGTAGTTCTTCAGTTTTATAGGGTGTATGAAATAGTTGTGTGTTCTGCTGGTTGAGGTGTTCTTTGTCTTGAAGTGTGTGTACAGTAATGATTCAGCGCTGATGACTTGTGAAGGTTAGGGAAGGGGGCTGAAATGAGCAGCTGAAGGTGTAACTAGATGTACATGGTGAGTCACCAGCTCAAATATAGCCCAGCAGGATAAACAAATTATCCACCATCTTGTGGCTTCTTTCAGCTTGTGGTTCTCCTACCTTCCACAGCTTAACATAATTGATACTAGCCTGACACTGCCAGCACGTAGAACTTCTCCCATGGTATTACTTCTGTGGAGATGAGCTATTGATTCAGAAGCCCATTCCTCAGAAGATAGCTCAGTTACAGGGAGAATCCTTTCTCTCACTAGCCTACCCTGGATCTGTTCTGAAAGGAGCTTAACTATCATTTTTGTCTTGGATTATGCTTAGTAAGAAATGTTGTGCTTTGGTAGTGTGGCTGATGATATTTTTAAGTAGAAGAGATACAGCATCACTTAGAGCTCATGTCTGAGGGGGCGGTAGGAAATCATATTTGTTTGCATGTGTATGTTTTCATGATATAAGAAGTTGAGCTCTTGTTACAAGTGACTGATGAATGGATTTAGATGACTTGTGCTTAGTAGCCCCTGTGCTATTAGCAGGCAAGGCAGCAGGCCCAAATGTTAGAGGAGCATTGAGCATTTTATTAGCTAGTTAAGGGGCTGTAGTAGTAGCATGCAGTACTTCGTTATTGGAAGACAGTCTGCTGTGTTATAGGTTTCTCTTGTGTCTTTAAACACATGGAGAGCTAAACACAAGGATCATGCAGAGCAGGTTTTTTGCCTGAGGGACCTCAGTATGTAGGCCTTGGGTTTTTTCCCCACTGGCGGCATTTTGCATTGCTTTAACTGTCTTTTGTCTTACATGACTGTTACTGAAGCAGATTTTTTTCCCAACAACAAAAATTTGTTTAATTATAGGTTGTCCTAGGATTTTGACCTTTTTCTAAATCTACAATCATACCAGTTTTGAAAATGCAATATTATTTTGAAGTTCTACTCGAACCAGAAACCGTGGCATATGCTGGTGTTGAAGTAGTTCAATATCCATGGAGACACAGGATAATTTGGGGTGGTGGGGACCTCTGTCATTGAAAGCATAGCATTAAACATTCAATGGAAGTAGAGCTCAGATGAGTTAGCAGGTTTTAGATTGTCTCACGAACATCAAACTGATGGGCATAGATTTACTGTGCTCACTTTCTGTAAAACTAGGAACTGAATATTTGTTAATATTCACCTCTAATCTGTGGCTAATGGTTTGGTTCCAAGGCTGTGAGCCTGCAGTGCTTCTTGCATGCACTTGCATGCCTCTCCAACCTAAGTTCAGTCTCTCTTTCAAGCTTCTTGGTGTTTTCTGTCCACTTCCTTAATCTAACAGCTTTATTACCTACTGCTTCTTCATCTCCTGGCACTCAGCATCCTCAGATGTTGAGAATTTTGTAGAGAGGTACAGTGGCATCAGTTGGCATGAGGCATTGCTGAGCTTTCAGGCACCAGTTAGGAGCCACTACCAGGAGATTATAAAACACATTTTTGCGTTGCATGTTGTATAGGCTCATGCTATTACACAAAGGCAGGTAATGTAGTTTATGGTCTAGCATATAGCAGCTACTCAGTGCCTTTTTGCTGAGCTTAAATTCTTTGTTGAACTCTGTTAAGTACATTTATTTGAATTGCTGAGAGAGATCACGCATAAATATCATTAGAGCTGGATGTATGTGGATGTATGTGCACAGAGTCACACAGCAAGGTAATTCCTTCATCAAGAAAATACAAGTCCTGACAGCTGTGCGTGTAGAAAATGAGCAAGGGAGAGCTAATGTGTTGATTGAGTTATCTTGAAATTGCAGTGCTTTACAAACAACAGCTAATTGTTACTAGAAAAACTAGGAAAATAAGGCACAAGTGTTCTGCTGCCACAATTTGAAGCTTTAGCTGCGTTTGCTCAGTGCAGGATCTGACGTGCATTGGAGCTTTTTCAGACCGGCTGCAGGGCTGTGGTGCTGTGATGGGAGCACAAGGGCAGCAGCTGAGGGCTGGGCACTGTTACTTCAGCCAGCAGCTGGCTGTGCTGTCTGCCTAACACACCACTCCAGCAGTGTTTCAGTTTTTCTCCTTTACGTCCTCCCGAATCAGTCCTCCTGCTTCTATCCCAACATCTGGTGCACTGTTAACGTTTCCCGAGTCCAACGATCTACGTGAGCAGCCTTTGTTTTAAGAAGCTGTGTGTGTGGCATGTGAATGATTATGAAATGATTGTAAGGGACGAGCCAGCCATTCTGGGCACGTGGCTCCTTCAGTGTCTTCCATACCCCATTTGGTGAGTCCTTAGCAACAGCCTTGTGTGGTGCATCTTTCAGATGCTGCATGCATGAAGGTGCCTTGAACTCTAAAATGCTTCCTATATGCTCAGAATGTTGATGTCTGCAGCAAACAGCAGTGCAGTTTTAATGCAGATATACATGCCAAGAACTGATGTAAGAAGAAGGCCTTGACATGCTGCTTGACTGCTTTTTTATTAAAAAAAGAAGAAGAGAAAAAATTATTTGAACTGATGCACATTTTCAGCTCAATTAATTTCTGTGTCAGAAACCCTGGGAAATATTTACTGCAGAAATCCTTCCAGACGTCTTAATTTTCATCTGGGGCAAGATAATTGCTATTGGACAATTTTGATGTGTTCTGTAATGGCTTTGCTGAATCTCACACTGCTGTTTTTACCATCAACCACAATTCATAGCTCATTTGTTTCTCTCTTTTGCCCTCCTTGCACAGCGCATCCCTTTTGTACTCCTAGAGCACATCATAATGAAACAGATGGTGGCTTTGGGACAGAGGGTTTTGGTTTTTTTGTTTTTTTTTTGTTTAGTAAGTACTTCTATGATAACTGAAAACTCTCTGCTTAGGCAAAAGCTGAAGTGACAGTTTAGGCAAACTGTAAATGCAGTAAATGGGGTTTCAGGCACTTGGACACCTTCCTATCTGTAGTATTCTTTTGCTCTTGGTGATGGTACTAACTGGGAAGAAGGACATTAACAGCATAAAATTCTCCAAATTGTTACAGTTGTGCTGAATTATTCTTCTACAAGGAAGGGAAAAGAAGTTCTTTAAGAGGAAGGGTCCTTCTGAGTTAAAACTTTCACAAGCAGCATCTAGCATTAAGAATGTTTTGTTGAAACATTGTCCTATCCCTTCCTTATTTCTTCCTTCTCTTTTTGTGGAGAGCTTTTGTTTCTGAAATGGAGAAACCATGACAGACATCCCTTGGGTATCTTCCCCTAAACCAAAGATGAAAGGTGTACAGTTCCTTCTAGATAGAGGCTGCACACTTAAGAGCTTTAAAAAGCCCGGGCACAGCATTCCTTCCCTGCTTCCTCCTTTCACCATCTCCTACAGCACATGCCAAATCGTGCTGTTACATGAATGTGACTCAAACTGCCTGATTAACTTCAGTTTTACACCTGTAGTGCTGTAAATATTGAACTCTGGTGTTCACAGTGGGCCTAGCCCACTGAACATCACCGTGCTGTGATGACGAAGGGTATCTTTCAGCTGACTCTCAGTAGCCAACAGCTGACATTTTAAATGCCTCCCAGCTCTACGATGCTGCAGAAGGTCTGTTGTTTCAACTTCCTAAGAACTCCAAGTATGTGTAAAATTCTGCAGATTAAATTGATCCTTATGATCTCTAAACCAATGAATAGCATGGTCTGTGGATTAATACTGTACTAAATCTCTACTTGCATGCCTCATTATTTTTGTCCTTAGTTCAGATACTTCCTGTAGCATTCATTTATAGCCACAGTTCTGTTTAATGTACTTCTCCATATGAACAGAACAGCCATGACAGTGGTACTGCGCTGAGGCCAGCGCTGGGAGGTGCAGAACATAGCAGCCATCTGGGCCTGTGGAGTTATATAAGCCAAGAACCAAAAATAAGTGAAGCCTTAACAGAAGTGCTTCAGAAGCCTCAGGTCCTCTGTTAGACTGCGATTACTTTGCACCCTCCCTGGAGTGGATTTTGTTGTCAGGACTGAGTGTATTTAATTTCAGGAAGATCTGTTTTAAAGACAGGAATGGTTATGTGGGATTAAACTGGAGTATCTGTTGGTGATATTTCCTTGCTTCTTTTGCTCCTTTCAGTGTAGGACTGGAAGTCCAAGCAGCACACATCTGTGTTATTTCCTCAGCTAATTTGGTTGTTTGGGTTCATTAGCTTTTCCCTTCAGGAGTCATTAAGCACATACTTGCTTTGGGGTCAAGAGAAAACCATTCATCTGGCCTCTAGGGACTTGACCTGCGGAAAAAAGTAGTGGTAACCTTGTCTGATGCAGTAGTAGTTCCATTCCCCCTTAATGGCTGAGGACTGGGTGAAGTTCTGTAGGACCCAAGGAAAAGAAAAAGGGCCATGGCAGCACAAATAGGGGTTAAAATGAAGCAGGAAACAACTCAGGTGTTAAGAAGACTATGCTAGACTGTAATATATAAGGTGAGAAATCATTCAATTTCATTGCAACTGCTTTTTCCAGCACTAAAATAGAATGAGTGCATCACAGAGTATGTCTGTTAGGACTGTCCACTGTCTGCATAGTACTTTGTTTCTGTTCTTGGGGAAAAAACCTCATTATCTCATTACAAAAAATTGTTGCAGGGTAACAGTTACCTTGAAATATTTTGTTCCTTCTGCTATCAATCCATTTCAAAATGTATAGAACTGTGGAGTACTTTACATTTCACTTTGAGGAATAGTTTTAAAGTGAACATACAAGATGCAAGAACTGTTTGTGTGTGCCTGTGAATATGGGCTCAATCTTTTGAGGCTAAACTGGTCCCCCAAAAACAGATTGTTTGTAGAAAGGCAAGTTTGTTGGCTGTGCTCTGTGCTTCACTGTGCGTGGACACCAGAGCTTGGTTATGAAGAAATGAAAGTATTGCCTTTGTCATTCAGCAACTGTCTGGCTGAGAGGAAGCAGGCATAGGTAATGGGGAGTTTTCTTAGAGCCAAAAAGTTAGGAAGTTTCTGTTTATATTCTGAGATGAATGTGTTTATAACCTGGCAAACCAAGCCTCTAGCAATGCCTTTCTGAAACTTTAAAGACCCTGAATCTTTACATCCTAAACCTTGGGGTGTGCTTCACATTTCTTGTATCAAAGAAATTTTTGAAGGGGCAATTAAAAAAATCTATAAATGTGACTATTAGGTACTTGTATTTCACATACATATGCACATATGTTATTTTACTGGCTTTGTTCAGGGCCACAGGTAGACCTGGTACTTTTGCTTGTCCTTGTGCAGCTTGCAAAATCATTTCCAGTATATCTTTGATACTTTTGAAATGCAGTTATTTTAAAAACTTGCTTTAGTGCAGGGGCCTCCCTTCATCTGTTTTGGTTGTTCACAACCGAGTTTTAGAAATACTTGTCAACACATGAGCTATATTTGGTCTTAATTTCTCAGTCTTCACAGCACATGAACTGTCAATTTCAGTTTTGCTGTAACAGTTCACTTAAGCTCTCAGTTTAATTTACACAATGTTGCTGAAATTGCTTTTGGCCGATGTGGATTGATGCTTGTTGGCCAGCTCTACCATTCCTATACTATACAAGGTTTCATTCTGTTTCACCTTCAAACTGGGTCCTTCTTCCTGTGGATCAGTAATATTAAGAGGAGTAACAGCTCATCTCCTTCAGTTTGAGAGATTCGCATATGAAAGGCTGAATAAATTTGGCACTTCACAGCTTGTAGAATTGCTGAGACCTATTCCTTGCAAGGTCTTTGGCAAGAAGTATGGATATCTCCTTAAGGAACCATATTCTTCTGTAGTATGAAATGTATATGGAGGGTGCTAGAAAACCAACTGTTTTGGGTGGGGGGAGAGGCGTCTGCCCAAAATGTGTTCTCTGGAGAAGATGCATGGAAAAGAGGGGGAAAAACCCAACCTTGTCCATTATGGATTCTCTCTGGGTGATCAGCCTTAAGAGACCTGAGTGAGGGTCAGAAGAATGTGAGTCGAGTCGTGCTGCTTGATTAGCTGGAGATGTCTCACTTTGTTGACTGATGAAATAATGCTGTAGGCCCACATGCCAAGTCCTCATGACTGCTCGTTCCAACAGCTTAAGAACTGCAGACACTGGTACCCATCGTTGTAGTTTCTATGTGAGTTTGGAGTTTGGCTGATTAAAGGCAGAAGTAAACTTGACTCCTTTGTATGCACCACTGGATGAAGATTAAATCTGAACACAGTATATGTAATAAATTAATTGGTAGACTTTTCAAAGTAGGAGTTTAAAAGTCTAGAAAGGGTAGTGCTGGTATTTAGAAAATGTTGTGCCACTTAAACCTCATGCTGGAACTGCATGAATTCTTTTGTAACAAAAAAAAAGTGTCTGAAAGTCTGAAGTTATTGCACAAAGTACATATTCTTTACTTTGTTTATGTTATTTTCCTTGGGAACCAAATATTTTTGTGAATTAGTTCAGAAGAAAAAAGACTTCAGTCCCAAATGCAGCCTGATGTGCCGCACATACCAAAAAAGTCAGTTTAAAATCACACAAGAGGGCCTTGCTCTCAGTGGCAAGAGGCAGGAAGCTTAGTGTTCTGGCTGAAGTTCCATCTCCTGTTCATACTCTTGCATCCTGATGTTGTGGTACACATGGTGTGCTTGACCCTTTCATTCTTTCTCCATCAAAATTGATCCAGGCCTCCACAGGAGTTTCAGCTAAGTCAGGTTCTTGGGAAACATGTAAAGAGCCTTATTTAAATTAGCTGATCTTCTCCTCTTTTCCTGCATCAGTTGGCTGTTTACCTTTTTATGACTGAAAGCTAACCATCTTGTCTGATTGCAGTGATAAAGACTTTGCATTTCCAGAAAAACACCAACCTACAGAGGAATTTCTTGCCTTCTTTTTTGGGTTGGTCACATACCCCAAAGAATCTCCTGTTGTGAGTTTCAGTTCGATTGGAAGTTCAGTGGTGCCATAGTTGGTCGCAGCACTCCCTCTGAGAACAGGAGGAAGACTGCTATTGATTTTACACTGGAGAAGGCTTTAATGAATTTGTGCATTTTCCTGTGGCTGCAGGCCTGCTGCGGTTGGAGGTGCGTATTTTAGAGAGTCAGCTCCCATCACGTAGATGAGCAGATAAGAATATAGATAAGAATGATAATAATAGATAAGAATGAGTAGCAGAAGTTCAAGTAGGTCCTTGCTTTATCAAAGGGTGGAATTCTCAGAAAGCTGCAGTAAAAAGCTCAGTGTGAGGAAAAAAAAAAGCTGACGAAAACTCTGGGTTCTGCAAGATGCAAGCTGACCTTCCGAACTCTGCTTCTGGAGGGAAGTGCTGCTAGGTTGGTTAAGTAAAAACCTGCTGGAGTTGGTGTCCAGTTAAGCTTAAGAACACTGAGGGCAACTGCGTGGAATGGCTTCCTTTCACCAGGAGACAAGCTGTGGGACCCGTGTGAGCACAACGTTGTGCTGAAGGCAGAGGAAAACTCTAGACTTGTTTGCAGTCTTTGGCGAAGCAAGGAGGGAAGGGTGGATTCTCACAGAAGTTCAGCAGTGCAAGTACTATAATCAGACTCTAAAGAAATTCTCATGTAAAGACAAAGGCCAAGACTTTGAAAAGATGAGCCTAAATTTAGTTGCACAGACTGTATTTATGCGTGCAGGTGGCTAGATCAAAAGTGATGAGCAACCAGTTGTTCCTGTGAGAACTTCTGGATATGCAAGCTTTTAAATTCTAGTCATTTTCTTAAATGCTTGTGTATGAGCTTAAAAGCTCAGACATGGTGAAATGCTTTCTTACTCTTGGCAGTGCAGGCTGCATTGTGGATTTAATAATTTTTCCCCCCTTGGAGGAGGATGACTGACTTTTGTTTCTTCTGAGCCAGTGCATGAGGAACCTTTTTTCTTTATTATTTTGAGACAAATGTATCTAAATATTTTGTGTTCTGAGGAAGGTTTGCTAATGTCCTGCTGATGGTAATCTCTTCCTCCTTCTTAGAATGTCTCAAGGATAGGAGAAAATAAGATAAAAGGCAAATAAATATTAAACTGAAAACAGCATCCAGCAAGCTTTGTCATCTTATTCTTTTGCCACCTTCCCTGAACATCACATGCAGGTGTGTCAGTGGGTGTGGAAAATTGTTTTATTTTGTTTATTTTAGTATCGGTGTTTTGACACTAACTTTAATCCTACTGGACCATACAGGGGAATTTAAGAAAAAAAAGGAAAAAAACAAACAACACTCTTGAACCATAACCCCTTCAGTTCTCTTTCTGTTGCTTTCTGATATCCTGGAAATAGGTCTAGATCAATAAATGAGAAGATGCAAACTTCAGCTACTGTGGTATGGGGGCAGGGAAGGGAAGAAAACTGAATGTTGTCTTGAGGACTGGATTTTCCTGTTCCATGTGCATATAAAGATGAAGTTCAGTAAAACATTGTGATGCTGGCCCTTTTTCCTTATAATTTACTGTAAGTATGTAGAGGTTTCTCTTCCTTTTCCTCTTCTCTTACCCTGGTCCACTCATGAATTAACAAATGGTCTGTAGTTTCACTTCCTTTCACTTCGATTATCAGCCATTCAAACCACTCAGAAACTGTTATTTGAGAAAATTCTGTTAACATTTGCTTTGCACAGTGCTGATTATAGGGGATCTTGGTGCATTTTGTAATTGTAATTACAATTACAATTTTGTAATCAATACAGCATTTAAGCACCCTCAGATGTAAGTGGACATTGTGGCACAGCTGGAGTTGTGAGGCTTGGGAAAGCTCAAGAGCAGTATTCCTTGTGCAGAATTCAAACAATGTTTGCTCTGTGTGCAGTTGTGTACTGTAACTTTTGGACTCAGTAGGTCCTTAAAGCTGTATTTATAGTCTCACTTAAAGCTAACAGGTTATTTATCTGGAATCTTGTGAGCATATAATCCATGGGCTGCTGCAGCAGGTATCTTTGTGGAGAAGGTGAGAAAAAGCTTATTAAAAAGGGCTCCATGTCAGCAGCTGCAGCTTGCTTCTGGACAGAACTGAGTGAACAGTGTGCTCAGAATGCTGTCAGTATGGAGCGAGCTTTCTGCTCTCTAACAGAAGTGTTACTGTGGAGATGCTGTTTCTCTTGCCTGTCTCACCAACGAGGTAGTTTCTCTTCTGTGCCTGTGTGATGATTTATGCTGTTGCTGTCTTGCCATATCACAGATTCTTACTGGCACTGAAACTAGACTTCACTTAGAACCCACGTGGTGTGACTTCAGATTATAGATGTAGTTTTGCGCTAGGCCTTTTTAGCTTTCTGTTTTTCCTACTAATAAAATTACAGGAAAAAGTGGTTATCAAGGTCAGTTTGCACAGATATACTGGGAGTGTTTTCCGGTTCCAACAAAATGAACTTCCTGCAATCTGTCAAACCTGGCTATGAGGAAGCACCATCCGTAAACCTTATTTCTTACATACAGGTTGCAGTGCATTGTTGCTGTGTGCCTGCAGTTGGAATCTCAATTACACTAATCTGCTTCAGGCAGCAGGCAAGCAACTGAGCATTCCATTTTAATTGAATGGAGTGGCAGGAAAGGGATGAATTGTGCTTGCTGCCCATGAGAGCTGTTGGGTATAGAGAATTAAAGGAAGGCAAATCTTGCCATGTTCTTTTCCCTGCCAGCACTTAAATGTTTGGAATGCGACAAATGGCTTTCACTAAAGCTCTTTTCTGAGCAGTACATGTTAATTCTTGTTTGCCCTTATGAAATAAGCTGTGCTTGTACATGCCTTCTTAGAAGGAAGAGACAGTGAATTGATTGGTGCAACACCTGACACAGTAGAAGACTTGAAGGTAGGTCTGTTGTGGTTCCTGGCAGGTGGTCCTGTGTTCCAATGGTAATTATGCTATGGCAATTGCATTGGAAAGCTTGCCTTCTCTCCTATGAGTAACTGACACTTTTTAAAGCAAGATTATTTTTGTCAGTAATTATTAGTTTTTGTTTTTTTTTTTTTAACTTTTTTAAATTAAACAACAAAATTGTATTGGTTGGAAGACCGTATTTTCAGCAACCAAGGAGCAGGAAAGAAAAGTGGCCTTTAGAGAAAGACTTGTGGCTTTTTTTTATTCCTTCAATCAGGCTGTTTTGCCCCCTTCTGGCCTTATGGAAAAATCAGAGCTTTGTACTGAAATGTGCTTCCTTCTCCTGCATGTTCTGATGGTCACTGCTGTGGTTTTCTCCTTGGCAACATCAGTTCACCTGCTGACCAAGAATGTATTTGTACAGCCCAAATTAAACAGCCAACTTGTTCTGATTTACTGCTTAATTTGTTTGGTTTGGTGCCATCGATGTGTTGGTGTTCAATGTAATTGGAAGGTTACTGTTCAAAGGTACTTGGGTGAGGTGGTTTGCAGGCTTTTAAACTGTGCATTTTTCTTAACAAGCAGAGGTCTATGAACAGACTTCAAGAACAATTGCATTTAGTCTGGTAGGCAATCTCAGCATGTCAGCTTGTAGTATCTCGTGTAGTAGTTCTGAACATACTAATGCTGTCTTTCATTTTGGTTCAGTTTGGTTGAAGCTAATGAGAACAGATAGGGGGAACTAGGAACTTTCCAGTCCTCCCACTGCAGCTAATGATGCCAGCTGGGGCAGAAGGGTACATCAGCTTGTTGTCTTACAGCCAGAAACCTTCCAAGTAGTCACTGCTGGGTGTGACGGATGACTGTTCAAACATGAGAACTTCAGTTGTGTCCTCCTTGAAATGTGTGATTGAAAACTTCTGCGTAAAGCTGAGTGACAAGATCTCCACTTTTCTTTATTAGCCATGAGAGTTATCTTTTACTTCCAGCATTAGAGGTGATTCAAATAGGTTGCTGTTGTTTTCAAAGTCTGGCCTTTGCTCTGACATCTCTCTGTCTTCCACACTGAAGGCATTACAGCCACGGCTGTACTTTCTCTATGTTCCTGCTTCTCCTTTTTCCATTCTTCTCTGTGTTTCTCCAGGATATTCATCCCTTAGTATCTCAGTGTTTTGCAGTGTTCCTGGGTCCCAGAGCTCATGTTTTTTACTTACCACATTTGGGCTGCTGTTTTAAATACTCTCTCCACACCTACTTTTCTTCACCACCCAATGCGCTGCCTTTGACAACGTTTGGGCCACCATACAGAGTTGTCTTGTAGTTATTTGCTTTGTGTCACTGTGAAGTGCTGACGTGTAAAGCAGAGTAAATAGTAGGCCAACTTTTTACTGGCTTTCCTGTGTTGTAGTATCTGGTGACTTATTTCTGTTAGACTTACATGCTGAAACAATATTGATTTTCAAAATAGTGGTGAAAGCTCTTTTCATTTCCATTCTCTCTTCTCCAGACTTGGTGATGCTTACAGTCTTTGTTTTTGAGCTCTAGCTGCTGGACTTGTGTAAATCCAGTGTGCTTTTGCTTTGAAAGCTTCTAGTTTTCCTATGAATGCATTCGAGACTTCTTGAATCTTAAGGCTAAAACCTGAAAGCTGAAGGTTCAGTATGAGTTTCTTGAAATTAATCACCTTGTGCCACATGCAAGTACTCTGATATGGTGAATTTCATTCCATTCCTCATTTCAGATGCTCGAGTCTGATAATGTGACCGCAAGTACTTGTAAGGAAACAATCCTGTTATCCTGTTCTTAGATTAAAATGACATTTCCTTGTGCCCTGCCTGTTGTGTGGGAAAGAGTTTAAGCTATAAGCTTAATGCTGCAAAAGCAGCAGTTCTACCAGAAGCTTCTCCAAAGCTCTCTGATCTAGAGAGCAGCACCTGTATTTGGCTGGAGTTCTGGGTAGCTTGTCCTTCAAAGAAGCTACTGACCTCTTTCCTCAGATTTGGGAGAGATGTGACATTGGGTTTTGCTGACCTTCTGTTCTAGTAGCAGAAGCTAGAGTAACTCTTATCATGGATAAATTTGTAGTTATAGGGTATTTTTGTGAGCCAAAATGCCAAGGTCTTTCATGCTAACGTTCAATTTGCTGTGTACAATTCTAGTAAAGGCAAAGGTAAGCATCCTAGGATGGTTACTTTTAGATTCTGGCAACCAGATGCACTGCCTATTGGTCTCCTGTTACATGACAAAAAGCTAGCAGTAGGAATAATGGGTAGCTGTGTCACTGCAACTTGATGATACAGAGTTTGAAAAGATCTGAACACTGCTCCATTTAGCTGTGAGGTCTCTATAAAATAGTGTCCTTTGCTTTCATTCTTGTAGCCTGATCAGATCTCTCCTCCAATTGCTTGTATGCTTATGCAATGCCTGTTGTTGCTATAGTGAAATAATGCTTTGAGATGGTGTGTGCTGTAGCCTTATTGGTCTTTGTTTGAAAATACCAGCCCTGAAGTGTTTCAGGGACAAAAAATATATATGTATCCAGTATTCTCTATGGGAGAGGTGAATTTACCATCCTCTAGGATATTGTTACCACGCAGAGCTGGTTTGTGCTATTACAAGATTGAGAACAAGTATTTTTCTTCCAGTTTCATTGGCAAATAGGAAACAATCTTAGTAATTTTGTGTCTGCACCAAAAAGGCATTGTTGAAGGGCTCTGAATAAATCAGGCCATCAGGCTGACTGTTTGCATTATCAGCCTGAATGATCCGAAGAATTAGATTACTTCTGTGACACTGAGAGAACACTGAACTCTGTGTGATACTTGCCTTGGGGACAAGTAAGGACTCTACACATAAAGGTTATCTTCTGGCCAGCCAAAATCTGACATCAGCTAGAGCCTTACCGATGGATATAGGGAAATCTTAGTTGAGTTGTTCACTTGATTAGCTTGCTATGCTTCAAAGAAGTACAGTAGAAATTAAAGCCAAAACTGGAACTCTCATGTCTAGTAAATGAGATCTGATGTTTACTCAGGTGACAATTGCTGATAGGAGGCCTTGTGTTTTTTTCTGTGTTCCAGAGTCAGGTTTGATTCTTGTGTAGCTCACGCATGCCGTGTCCTCTGTGTGTCTGTTGTTTTGGCTCAGTCTGTGCTAGGATGCCCTTGCAGTAAGATGGGTGAGTGACTTTGCAAGCTAATTTGGCTGCAGAGGTGCTGAGAGAATAGGTACAGGAGATGTACTTCACTAGCATGGAAGCAATGAATCATCAAATCAGTAGGCAACTTAGCTTTTCACTTCAGGAGGACATAATGACGCGCAAAATAGCAGACAGCTTTCACTGCCACTTTTCAATATTTCAGTACTCTTAACCAAGTGCTTGTTTTATTTATTAGTGTTTCTGGAGCAATTATCATTCTAGTATGGCACAATTTAGTCCTAAACAGAGCAGGAAGCCAGGTCAGCAGTTCCCTTCCTCTTCCACTCACTTGTCAATGAAATCAAGTGCGGCAGTTCTGTGTGTGAGATCTGTTATTGTCCAGTCAGAGAGGGGGAGCAGTCCAAAGCAGTTGCTAACTGTTAGTCTGTAACTGTGGTAACTGAGCTAGGTTTTCTGTGCTTTCTATTCCAGGCCAGTCAATATTGTTCTGATTTGAACATAACTGGATGAGAAGTAGAGCTTGTGCTGGGAATATACAGTAAATTAATGGAAAAATATGTACATTGCTATTCTTTTCCTTAAGCTTGCTATCATCTTGTGATTTACAAATAAATTAAAATTAAAAACCAAATTATATTGAACAATGGGTTGGTTTGTTTTTTTTTTTTTTTTTTTGAGTGCTGTAGTATCACTCATCTGGCTCCCATAGGGATGCAAGCAAAATCCAAGCAAAAGCTGTAAGAAAGATCAAAGTTGCAGAAGCTGAAAGCAGCATTATTTCCAATGCTAGGTCAGGTTGGCTGAGGCTCTGTCAAGTTGTGTCTTGAAAAACTCTGAGGAAGGTGATTGCACAGCCTCTGAGCAGCCTGTTCCAGAGCTGCTGCCCTCCTGATGCGTGACCTTGCAGCATGAGAGCCAGGTTGTTTCAGATCTCTGACTTGAACCAGCCTGCTGTTTCTTGTTTTCAGGGTACCCATCTGATCAGTGCCCTTCCCTCCCTCCCTCCCTCAGGCTGCAGTGCTTGGGCTGTAGCTGTGCTAAACATTTGATTTTCATCATGTGTGTTAACTCTTGTTGACTTAGATTTTTGGAGAGGGACCATTAGGCATTTTATTTTGCAAAATTATGTACACTAAGCACAATTATCTGCACAGTCATCTTCATACTAGCTCAAAAGGCAATAGTTTGATTAAAAGATGGTACTATTTAAAAACAGGACAGTGCATTTTAAACTACCAGTCAGATTCTTTTAAATTCAGGAGCTTCCCTTGCCTAAGTGTAAGATACAAGTAATTTTTGGCTCACCCAATTCTGTTAACTGTATACACTATTTTGAAATTCTGTCTTGTATACCACTGTCCTTTTTCTCCTGCAAAGGATGTGGCAGTGTGTCTTGAAATGGTTCCAAGAACTTGTAACTGTTGAATATTGGAGTATTTCCTATACCCAGGCCCCTTATTTGAGGTTGCCTCTGATAGAGCAGGTAGTTGACGCTTCCTCTAAAATCTGGCCCAGGTAGGAGCTGTCAATCAGCTGTCTCTGAAGAGTCTCTGATTGTCATAAAGTAACTCTTCTGCTCACCTTTTGTCTGAATGGTTGCTCAAGGGCACAGCACATCGATCAAGCCAAAGGTTTGTATTTGAAAGGAGTAAAACAAACGCTGGGCAGCAGGGTTTTTGTTGCCTGCTTGTCTGTATGTGTTGCACGTGGAGAAGTGCAGTAAGAAGCTGCTCAAACACAGTGTAGCTGTTAGTATGGTATAAGGTGAATAAAGCACAAGTCCACCATTGCTGTAATGATGATTTGAGAGGCAGTGGAGTTGGTGTGGCTTAGCCCTGGTGCATACTGTGTAGCATTTGTTTGGGTGCTGGTTTCTTTTGCAGTCCCCTGTAACATTTATCTTATACTTAGTGCAGGTTCTTTTTCATAGGGGGCTTCCATCTGACGGAGTCGATGTGCTGAACATGTTGGGAATCAAATTGTGCTGATGAAGGCACATAGATACAGGAATGAAAAAATTGGACTTACATAATAAATTGTAATATTTTTCTTTGATGTTGCTTTGGTTCAGGGAATTAATAATCTGAAAACTTGATCAGGTTCTGTGGCCTACATTTGGATACTTAACCCTCTCATTGTTTTATTCTGCCTGAGAGCCAGTTCTTCATCATTTATTTTCCATACACAGAAATGAGAGGGTAGTGTTATACTGTAGGAGTTTCTTAAGGGTCTAATTAAATACAAGTATTTAAATACCGCTGAGTTAATGTGGTGGTGGCTGTTGTGTGCATCTTTAACGTTAATGCGTTGGTAGAGGTGGGGAAGGGAGACATTTTCTGCCTCTGTTGGTTGGAAAACTTCCTGCTTGCTTGGCAATTAAGAAAAAAAAATTTTTTTATGTGTAGCCAAGCTGAAGGCAATTGTGTAATGATGAATTCTACATTTCTGACAATATCTGTAGTTAATACAAGTGTTGTTTTGTCTTTTCAGTACATCAACTACGGAAACCTGGAACAGCTATTAGACAGCAACCAGCATCTGCCTTGGACAGTGAGGGTGAAATTGGCATATGACATCGCTATGGGAATCAGTTATCTTCACTACAAAGGCATTTTCCATCGAGACCTTACATCCAAGGTACTGTATGTAAAATGAAGAGGACTTGAAATGGAGATGCTATAACTCATTGTGTGGTTCTTTCTTCTTCCTGAAGAGAAGCACTGTTATATATTAAGTAGTTGTAAACATTGGAAGAAACAAATTCAAATTTAAAATCTTCCTCAAAAGCGTTGCTTATACTGCTTTCATGACAACTTGTATGGGTTTAGCTGGCTGAGGTGGTTAGCTAGTTCAAGTACTAAGCCCTATGAACCAGTTGCTCCAGTATTCACACTGGACCATTGCAGCCTGTGATTGAGGGCTTTGCTGTCCTATTTAAGCTTACTTAAGACTTACAACGTGAAAGTATTCCAGAATTGTTCTTGTAAAAACATTATAATGCCACTTCAACCAAAAGCATCCAGAAAAATGCTATCCTAGCTAAAGGGGAACTTTTTTTTTTTTTAAGACTAGAGACACATTTTACAAACAAAAATTAAGTACAGTGTGTTTCAAGCTTGAAGTGACTGCTAGTCTTTCATCTAGTTTTCTTAAATCTATCTCAGTGCATTGTTAAACAAATGAAGGACTTGCATTTAGAAAAGAGTAAAAAAAAAAAAACAAAACACAAAACCAAATACAAAAAAAGTGAAACACTTATTTCACATACCAGTTTAACTGAAACTGTAGAGTGCTTCTTTGGATGGCCTTTCAAATGAAGGGTGTTGAATTCAAGAACATCAAATTCATGCAAAATGCCCAGACTTGATGTCATGTCAATTTGATGTGATAGACTCCGACAGCTCCATTTAAGTCACCTTGGAGTGTGTAGGTAAGAAATGTGTAACAATAATTGAAAAGATGAAGTGGTGTTTCCTTTTGTTCCCAGTTCATGATGAATTATATGGAGCACATTAGAGTGGGAAAGAAGAGTTGCTGCAAGGAACCAAAGTGCCAAGGAGAACTAAGGAGATTGCCTGTAATATTTATCATAAATGCATACTGTGGTGGCTAGTCATATGAAAATCCATTTCCTGAGACCTCAGTGAATGCCTTTGTTCAGGGCTTTGTGTGATTGTATATAGTTCTCTGGAGCTGCCCTAACAATTGCTTCAGTGTTATCCATTGCTGAGATGGTGCAAGTCATTGTTTGCTGGGCAGATTGCGTAGTCTGAGTGCACCAGAAAGCACATCAGTGGCCACAGGAAGTAAGAAATCCTAAGAAATTTTCAGCTTTGGCTTTTGGCTGCTGTTGGAGGAAACAGATTTTGTGTTTTACCAGGTTTGTGCAGCTGGTGGGATAAATTGTCTTCCGTTCTTTTTACTAAACAGCGTGTGAGTGAAGTGGAAGCAGATTTGAGAGGCTTCTTCCGTGGGGGAGAGCTTGTGATTTGGATTGGCCAAGGGTAGATTGAATAGTGTCCTGTATTGAGCTTCCTTCTTCACTGAGCTTCAGTAATTGGTGTGATGACTTCCTTGTCTTTGCCCTCATGTGATTAACGATTCAGACATGTAAAGAACTCAGAACAAACACGAGTTTGAAGTGAAGAGGAAGGTATTTTTCTAAAAATGTAAGGACCTTAACTGAAATATGAACTGGATTTGCTATGTGGGAGTGTCTTTTTGATTTACATGGTGCACTTTTATCCACTGGAAATTATCTCTCCAATATGAATTTTGCTTAAATAAATATTCTCTATTAGTTGACCTGTACTTCTGCCTTTCTTCCTGTTTCTGGCAGCACTTAGAATTCCTGCAGCTCCCTGTAAGAGGTTGTGTGAATGCATGAAGTTTGTTCTGTCAGTTACAGCAGCAGAGTTGTCTTGCTCTGGCTGTAGCATTATATGTGTACAAGAACTGGATCCACAGAGGCTTGGAAAGGACAGTCCATGTTCCCTGTCAATCTAGGATTGAAAAAATAATTGTTTTTGACAATGAGTTTATGGCAGGATGATCTCTGTTCCTAATTGCTCCACGTGGACAGTAGCAGCACAGAGTTAATAGCATTGCAGAAAGCCAGAGGGAAAGAATGGTAGCAAGGAGTAGATGTAGGTCAGTGTAGTCAATGTGGCAGCCCACAGGGGATGTCAAGCCTGCCATGCTGTTTGTGCCCTTCCTGTTGCCCTTTTGTCAGAGTGGGAGTCTTGTTAGGGGAGGGGGAAATACCAGCTGTCTGGGCAGCGCCATGTTGTGAGCAGCGCTGGGCTGTAGCCATCTAGCTGATCAGGTTGATCTGCCCTGATCGACAGCAACAGCCTAGCTTGGGTCTGCCAGGAGCTGGGCAGTTGGATTGGCTGCTCCCAGCCTGCAGATGGTAGGTGTGTGGGCAGGGTGACTTGTAAGCCAAGGCAGGGTTTTGTAAGCCAATATGGTGTCCTCACTTTTCACTTGTCATGAAAAGATTGATGCGAAGATTAAGCATGCAGCCATAGATGGGTTATGACAGCCAGCCTCTTTGGCTCGTTCCCTGTCTGTATTGTTGCAAGCCCTGTGAATCATTTCTTATTCTGCAGAGGATTGCAGAGGATTTGTGTCCTGGAATCATGAGGCTTTTCTTCGGCTTTTAGTTCTTTAGATTTCTAGATTCTGGAGACTCTGACAGCCTTAGTCATAGGAGATGCTGTCGGTAAAGCGAAATCATAATGTGAAACACTGGGAATATAGTGATAAGAGTCAGTGAATTGTGACAAAGCTTTACTTAATCCAACTTAGTTTCTCAGCTTTCTGTCTGCTGTTACCTGCCATTAAAATATCATGTTTGAGAAATTATGGGGAAGAATATTCAGTCCGCAAAAAGAATGCAGCGAAATCCTTGCCCCTTCAAATAAATACCTTTTCACTACACAGAGTTCTTTCAGCACCTTGTTTACACTATTTTTTTTCACAGACAAATCTTGCTCTCAAGCGTTGTTAATTTCTTTGGAAACTTACAGCAGTGATTGCTTGATTGTCAGAGAATTTATACCTGCAGTATCTCTGAGATAAGAGAGATGAATAAACTCAGTTATACTGAGATGAAAAGCAAGTATATTGGTCAATATTTGGTGTTTTGAGACCATTTGGGGTATTTGGTATTTTAGACTTATGTAAGTTCAAGGCAGTGTGCTTGCCTCAGGGACAGTTGGACGTATGCAATACTTATAAAATAGTCAGGTTTTGCTTCTTGCAGCAATGAAAGTGATAGATTAGCATCGGTCCCTGAAATATTTTTGTTAAACTAGATTTCATTGCAGAATCCTCCAGTGGTGCCAAGGAGGGACAGAATCCAAATCCTGGAGCAACAACACAGTGTCCTTAACCACGAGACTGAAGACCTTCATTTCTAACACAGCCTTTCTTTTTCACCTCTTCCCAACCTTTCTCTCATCCTCCTGTTTCCATTGCAAGAGTGATTGGGTTCCTGAAAACAACAGACCCAAGTGTTCTATGTACAATCCAAACTCATCTATTTGAACCTATTGTACGCACTAGAAAACAAGTATGCCAGTTGGAAAATGGGCTGTATGATCCTGTAATTAAAGGCTTTTACCTTAATTCATGTACAGAAGGGGAAGGATGAAAGTTCTCATATCTTGTCTTTCGTATAGCGTTGTTTTTTTTAATGCAGTTTAATTTATGTACAACTGCCTGTGATAAAACATACAACACAAAACCCGAACTGGAAAAACAAACAAACAGTGACATGATTAAATTATTTTACAAGGTTAGAAGTCCGAGATGCATGGCAGAGGTGTCTTTTAGTTACTTTAGTTAACAATCTTCACGCATTAGTTACTGCTTTTAGAAATATTTAGTGCTATTGTGAATTAGTATTATTAATACATGGTTCTGCTACAGAGCGGGAGTAGAGAGAGGAGCAGGAATTCTCCCTGGCAGTGAGAAGCTAACATCTAGCTGTCTGCCCTTTGTGGGGCATCATATCTACTCTGTAACTATCACTTCTTTTCTGTTAGCATACAGTATCAGCCAATATTCAGGCTCTTCATCCTTATTCACAGGTTCTTCCTTTTTTTTCTTTTTCTTTTTTCTCCCAGCTCCTACTCCCAGCCCTATGGTTCGGTCTCCTTGTTCAGCTGCCTGTAGTTGCTCTCCTCTTAGTGTTCCTGCTTGAAGCTTTATCTAAGCCATCTCTCTACATTCTGGTCTTCAGTATGTTTAGCTATTTCTAAGTCTCCCACTGTTCTGCTCCAAGTGAGCTCTGTTCCTTCTCCTTACTTCTTTGCCATTTCCACCTCTCTTATGTCTTAGTAAAAGCCTTTGCTCATTATCTCCTGCTCCAAGAACCTAACTGAAGACCCTCAGTCGGTCCCTGCCAGCCTCTAGCTTGGACTTCTAGTTGGTCTTGTCACCTAATTCCCTCTTTCCCATTCCCTACACTGAACATAACCTGTTCCAGTCTACTTTTGGCATGCAAAGGTCTTGTTGAAGTTGAGAGCATGTCAAATCTGAGTCGAATACCATAGGCTAATATTTTGTTGAGAACTTCCCAAACAAATGCCTTAGCTGAAAACAAGCTCTTATAATCAATAGTAAGTTGTGAGCAGTTTGGGTAAGCTCCATGAGTGATAAAATCTGTGAAGGAATTGTAATCTCTAGGCCAGGGTATGTGTGTGGTTATTTTTGCCAAGATATGCTTTCACTTCCCAGTAAATGTGTAATAGTTTACCCTTCTCTTGCTGAGAGAGGAGTGATCTCAGTTCCTATAGGAGAGAAATGTGTGTATGCAGTTTCTGTGGACCATCTGGTGTAAGATAAATTCATTGCCTTTGGCCTTGAAAGTGACATACCTTGACTTCCTATGTTGTATGCCATTTTCTTGCTCAAAACAAAATCCAGGCAATGAACAGGACCTTTGTCTGATGAGTCTTATACTTGCTACTGCTGTTGTGAGGTCCCCTTTGTGCTCCAGTAAGCTGTCGCCTGGGTATTTTGCACTGCAGGAGAGGGTTTGCAGTGGAAAAATTAGCTGTTGCAGAGGATTACTTCTACAATAATACTGAACTTTTACTGGTACTTTGGGGCCCAACTGGAGACTGTCTCCGAAACATACTGGTTTTGTTTAAAAATGTGTATGGTGTTGTAAACTTCCTTTTGCACATTTAATTGTCAGTGATGTTTCTGCTAAGGGACGGCTCTTTAAAAAAAACCAGGTGATACATTGAAGTGTTTTAATTCAGTAACATTCATCAGAGCTTTGGAAATGACATGTTGGTAGTATTTCCGTGTTTTCTGGCATGCAGTAAAATCTCAGAGTTAAGTTTGTATGTCATATCTTAAAATAAAACAATGGGGTTTCTTCAGCTAAACTTATTTTTAACTCCAAAACTTTTCAGTCTATTTTTGGTTTTGTTTGTGTAAAAGGGAGAGTAGAATATTGCATTCATCTTAGCAGGATTATGCTGTACAAAGCAGATGTTAAGCTCCTGTAACACACAAAGGGGGCTTTATATTCTTTCACATCTGTCTCTACATAAACAGCTCTGTTAACTCTTTCGGACTCATGTACAGAGTCCTCCCAACTTGTGTTCAGAGATTGCCTCAGGAAGAACTGATGTGATCACCATTTCAGGGGAAAAAGCCTCAGGAACCCAACTGAAGTCAAATGCTGCCGTCTCTGATCGTGTGAGCTGCCCAGGGAAAGAATATCCTTCTTTATGCTGAGCTCCAAAGAGAGCTTGAGAAGGTCTTTGTGTTTTATTGCCTTGCAGCGTATACAAACAGCACAATAGTAAAGTCAAACAAGTTTTCTTAAAGCCCATGTTGTAAAGCTGCTTGACATTTTATCTCATGGGCAGTGCTGTCTTTTACACTAGAGGGGAGATTGAACTCTTGTGTCTCCGTGCTCAATTCTAGTAATTAAACTTCTTAGCCAGTTGATATGTGTGGTTTTTTGGTAGAAACTGAGGAGTATCACATAGTAGAAAGGATGCAGCATGCGAGGCTGTGCTTTCCCTACTCGAATACAAACTAGCTTAAATTTAAAACTTCTCTACAACCTTTCAGTCTCTAATGAAGCTTTGTCTCATTTTTGATCCTGATTTATCTTGGTAGCAGAATGTGAGTGGTGAGAAATGCCTTTTGCCGAGTGCGCATGAACAACCAGTTACTACTTACCGTAGGCTCTGAGTGACCTTTCCATGAATTGCATCTTAGATCTGGTAACTAAGCTGTCCATGCTGTGAATTTGGTGCAGTGTTATGTAATGGTTTTATAAAGGTGGGAAGGCTGGAGGAGGAGTGTGCTGGTGCTGCTTCCTGGAACATGCAGAGAACCTCATACAGAGCGAAGCATCACTGTCTGCTAAACAGTAATGAGCAGGGTGGGCTTTAAAAGTGACATCTGGTCTCACTGGTATCCTCGGAAGGGCCTTCCCTACTGATTTCTGTAGGAATAGGCTTTCATTCTTACTGTACTAGAACACGTGTTAGTGAATTCAGATACTTTAGAAATGCAGAAAAAAGACAGACTCCCATTAGTGATAGAGAACAGCTTAGCCTTATTTACGTCATTTAACACTGTGCAGCCCCCAGAGTGGAGCATCTGTCCAGCGTTTTGTATCAGAAATGTAACCCTGAGCTCTCCTCTGTTCCTGGTGGTGCCGTCCTGTTCTCTCTGGAGCTGCTGGGTCGGCAGGTGGAGTGGGATGTCAGTCCTGTTCACCATCTCAAAAAGCTCGTGCTGAAGGGGAGCCCGACTTCACCTCAGCTCAGCTGGGAAGGAGCTCAGGGCTGTCAGATAACATTATCTGGCAGCTGCGTTGCGTGCTCTGCTGGTTTAATTTATGATTTATCTGGGAATAATGCTACACCTGAGAGTTGAGACTGCCTGGGGCTCACTGTGGGGATAGGGTTGTTCCATCCGCAGTGATGTGTTACTGTCAAATGGGATGGGATTCTGTAACGGTGAGAAGCTGAAGGAAAATTTTCTGTCACGTTTACGTTGTGTTTTAGCATCCTTTTGTTATCAGAGCAGCCCTGTAGATCATTGCAAATCCAAAGCTCGGTATAGAACTGTTTCTGCAGGTTTTCAGATACGCTGAGAATAGTTTGTGGTCTGAATTGAAATATTTGTCTGAAATGTTTGCTGTTTGAGGGTTAATGGTGAATAGCCCTAATACACAAACCCAGATTATAGAATGAGCTACTGCAGTTCTGCTGCTCAGAATAAGCAACATGTAAACAAAGTTAATGCAAGAGGGGAATATACATTTCAAAAACAAATATTTTGAATTATAAATCGTTTTTGAAAATATAAAATTATGAAACATCTTCGATCACTGAAAAATCTGTCAGAAAACAACTCAATACAGGTTCATGTAGTAGACTATCAGCATTCGTGTGCACTGTCAGACCTCTGCTGTCCTTGTGGGCTTGTTTCTGTGGCACACAATGAAATTCCCCACGGCTGAATCATTTGGGTAAGATTTTTCAGGAAAGTTTTATCCTTCTCTGCTAAGTCCACTTACAGCAAGCAAATGTTTGAACAGAGCAAACCAAATGAATGTGCTCTTTGATAAAAGATAACAAAGCCCATAACTGAGAAGCTTTACTGCTCTGTGGACAAGCATGGTTGGTTTAACTTTGTACATGTTTATGAATCCCCAGAGTAACTGTTCTTATTGTACTCGAGTCATGCTGAACAAACAGAACTTTGCACCTCGGGGCTGAGATGTGTTTTACGTGGTTGTGAGCGTCTCACTTCACGTTGTAATTGGCAGGAAGAAAATTCGCTTTGTGGCCTGAGCCACAGTCAGCTCTGAATATGTAAACAGTAATGACCCGAACTTGATCTTTTAGACAAGGAACTCCCTTTTTTTGGTAGCTTCATTATACAGCCAAGCTAATCCTCTGGGGTCAGCGAGGGGCTTTTGTACGTCCCGGCACAATAAAGCTGGAAAGCGGTTCCTGCTGTTCAGCTAATGAATGCAGGGTGCCGCTCCGGCAGTGGCTTTGCTGCCTGTCGCTGCTTTGTGCTGCCTGCAGGAGGATGCGTGCGCTGAGGGAATGAGTGCCGTCTTGCCCCACCTACTGTAAGATAGAAAAAAGGTTTCAGGAAGTCGACTATTAATTTATTTGGTTGGAAGGGAAAAGATGTGGAATAGTCAAAGCATGTTTTGCAGAGTTGTAAATAAATAACAAATAAGTGGGTAATGCCTTGTATGTGATGTGATGCTGCCAGACCAGAGTTACCTGAGGGAGGGACGTTCCAAAGGAAGAGATGGACAGCTTTTTCCTACTATAGCCTTTTCCCTTAAATCATGTTTGATCACAGAATCACAGAATTGTAGAGGTTGGAAGGGACCTCTAGGGATCTTCAGGTCCAGCCCCCCTGCAAAGCAGGCTCCCTATAGCAGGCTGCACAAGTAGGCATCCAGGTGAGTCTTGACTATCTCCAGAGAAGGAGAATCCACAACCTTCTTGGGCAGCCTGTTCCAGTGCTCCATTACCCTCACTGTGAAAAAGTTCCTTTGCGTATTGGTGCAGAACTGCCTATGTTCCACTCGTGACCGTTTCCTCTTATCTTGTCCCCACAGACTGCTGAAAAGAGGTCGGCCATGTCCCTTTGACTCCCACACTTAAGATATTTATAAACATTAATAAGATCACCTCTGAGTCTTCTTTTCTCAAGGCTGAACAGACCCAGGTCGCTCAGCCTTTCCTCACAGGGGAGATGCTCCAGGCCCTTTATCATCTTTGTGGCCCTCTGCTGGGCTCTCTCCAGGAGATCCCTGTCTTTTTTTTGTACCAGGGATCCCAGAACTGGATACAGTATTCCAGGTGAGGCCTGACCAGGGCAGAGTAGGGGGGGTGGATCACCTCCCTCGACTTGCTGGCCATGCTCCTTGTAACGCACCCCAGGATTCCATTGGCCTTCTTGGCCAGCAGGGCACGCTGCTGGCTCGTGGCCAACCTGTCATCTACCAGCACCCCCAGGTCCTTTTCCCTGGTGATGCAATGTAGAGTAAAGAATTTTATTTGAGACTCACAAAGCACGTGTAGCTTTGCCACATCTTGTGTTTTCTGATGGAATTTTGTTGCAAAGCAGTTGATTTCTTTTAAGTAGTCAATATAGCAAAATGTACAAAGGCATCGTTCTGCTCTTGTATTCCGGTCAGGCCCTGGCAAACTGGACCTGAAGGGAAATCTAAGATGTGAAGATGAGCTGCATGGATTGCATACTTGAGTAGTAAGGGAATTAAATCATCTGAAATCTCACTAGAACCTAGCTGGTACATGCTGCTGATGGCTGCTGGTTTTTTCAGCAAGTTTTTAAGTGGATTATTAACGAAGTATAAGGCTGTTTGCAGCATCTTAAGATTGACAGATATGTGACAGTACAGAGCGGAGAGTAGGGGAAGAGGGTGGATGCTTTCAGAGAAAAGCTCTTTTCCTTGAATGAATGTCCTCCGAATTATCTCTCGTGATCTCATGCCAGACTTAAACAAAATGAAACAAATAGTATATGAGTTTCATGCCCAGATAATAACTCTGTTTTCTTCTTTTTTTTTTTTTTTCTTTTCTCCAGAACTGCTTAATAAAACACGATGAGAATGGATACTCAGCAATAGTGGGAGACTTTGGTTTAGCAGAGAAAATTCCAGATCACAGGTACATGAACTAATCAAAAATACAGTGAGAGCTGCAGTGTTGTTGCAGATCAGAAGGTGTGTTAAGCTGGATCCCTGAGGCCATTTTTGCAGAATTTGAAATGAGTGCCCTCAGTCTTCAGCCTAGAACTGCAGACTGGGTGACCACTGGTGTTCCACGTCTAGTGATTGTCCATTCTGGTTTAGTGGTGTAATTTATTCTCTAAAAGTGCTTTAATGAATAAAGGATTTGCCCATGTTTTTCAGCAGATCTTCCAGGCAGGTATTTGGGAATTTTTGTTTTAAAAAAAAAAAAAAGTATATATTCTATTAACAAATAAGTACTGTCCAGCATTTTGGATTGGGCTGAGTTTATAATAAATATTCTCTATTGATTCCAAATTAACTATAATTAGCCCCTCTCCAACCTTGTAAACAACAGTCAGTGGGATTCCACTATTTTTTTCTTTGTAACTTCAATGTTAAAGATTGAATGTTAAAAAGGAGAGATGCTAATATAATAGCAACTCATCACTTTGCTCTCTGTAGAATGAAGCTGTAATCTTAACTCATTTGAGGAGTGCACAGGTAACTGTCACAAGCTATTGTCACAATTGGAAATAGTCCTTTTGTCATCCCTCTGTTAGGGAGGTCGAGGGTTTAATAGTTCTCTCATCTGTATATTGACCCGTATATTTCAGACTATTCTGACTGGTAAATATGCAGTCAAATTTTCTTCAGTGTGTGCTTCCACGTAAAAATATAAAAAATAAAAGCCTTCCAGCTCTTCAGACTGCAAAGAGAACAACAAAGATGATCCAAGATATGCACTGTTATTAAACTGCACATATCCTAAAACTACAGCCTGGGAGGTCTGAAGGCTTGTGTTCATGTTGGTGAAGTATATTTGCAAGCAGGCTGTGCTGAATGCTTCAGAACTGCTTATGGATATGCGTGTAGGGATAATTGCATTTTCTGCTGAGCAGAGTGCTTGCCATCCAGTCAGAAACTGATCTGTACAAGGCTTTGTAAATGTAGTTGAAGGAGCTCATTCCACCAGGAGTTCAGAAATGAAAGCTTGAAATCTGTGACTTAAAGATTAAACAATAATTATTTAAAAATATATATATTCAGACACTTTGGAACTGGAAATACAATATTTTGATCAATAGTCCAAAATCTTGTGTTTCTTTCACTTTCTCCTCCTGTTATCAAATGCTCCAGTAGGAAATCAGAGTGAAATACAGTGTGATGGAAGGCACTTGTATAGACTTCACCATGGCTGAAGTTTCTGTAGATGCTCGCAGTTATGGAAAGTTTATAGCAATGTCTGAATGAGAGCCATTCATTAATGGTTGTTCCCTCTCTTCCTGCTACCCTCTCTGATATCCATGTCTGTGCGCAGCGAGAAGTTACCAGTGGTGGGGTCACCTTTCTGGATGGCGCCAGAAGTTCTCAGAGATGAACCTTACAATGAAAAGGTAGGTACATGTAAATGCACTTTAGCTGTCAAGTGTTTCTCTGCAATATATGTATACGATATTTTAGATTTGTGTAATATTTTTTTGTGACATTTCTATCCTGGGTCATTCAGAAGGAATGGTGTGAGTTGAACAACTAGTAATGTTAATTCATGGCATGGTTTTCATGCAGAATTGAAGTACCTTTCACATAATTCACTGTTACACTGCTTCTACTCTGAAATGCCCCATGTGCTGAAGCATGATAATAGCTTGTCTGCCTGACACAGCTTGATTTAACCAGATCTGAGAAATGTCCAGTGATGCTTACTTGTTTTTTTTCTATACAACATTGAGGCTATTTCCCTGACAATGGCCTAGTGAAATTTATATAGAAGTAAAAATCTGCATGTATACTTTTACAATTTAGTTAAAAACAACAACAAAAAAGAGTTTTCAGAGGTGATGCACCTGGATACAAACTGTTCTCCAAAGGCAGTTGTTCTTTCTGTTTGTGACATTGGTGCTTCTTGCAGGGGAACATCAGATCACACTAGATTTTTTAGAAAAAGTATTTTTCAGCAAAGTTGCTCTTGACATAGTTTTGTTTTTTTTTTTTTCTGCTGTGTGCAAAGCCATCTAGAACAGTGCAGTTTGGCACTGCAGCTGTGACTTCTCATGATAAAGCCCACATCCTGTACCTTTTTTTTTTTTAGCTAGAAGTCAGAATCTGTTTAATTGGTGATATTTAAAACTTAGAGTAAAGCAGTAACTATCTCAGTAATAAATCTAATCATTACTGTTTCAAAAGCTTTGCTAAGAGTTCCAATTGACCTAAATTAATAATAAAGTACTCAGGTTCTTTGCTAACCCTGCAGTAATGGGGAATGAAGGAGGAATCAAGTCAGTGTAAAAGTAATGCATGAGCCTGCCTGATATCTAAGGGGTAAGGGATGCAGGCTTCTGCTCTGTAAACCTTTATTCTGTGTTTCCCTAGATTTTATTGCTTGGTAAATTCAGGTGAGTGGAAATCTGAGGAACTGTGTGTCTCCAGGTATGCTCGGATAAATGGTTACTAAGCCTCATGGAAATTTGTTGTGAGGATATGTTTCTTTACATGGAAAATGTTAGTTATAATGCAGTGGTTGTAAGGTTGTGGTGTTGGTTTAGTTGTTCTGATAAGCATTTGGGGTAAAAAGAAACTCAGTGGCAGATAAGAATGGTGAGCATTCATAGCTGAACCATATGGCTATTCATTTTTTCCTTTTAGGCAGATGTGTTCTCCTATGGTATAATTCTGTGTGAGATAATAGCAAGAATACAGGCAGATCCAGACTATCTCCCTCGCACAGAGGTAAGTTGCTACCTTTATACGTTTGGTGGGAGGTGATAAATATGCTGTGATAATGGCTGGCCTTTAGAATTTATAGCACTGCTGCCAAAGATGTGATGCGTATGATGTTACATTAAAAAGAGCTTGTAAAAGGCTTTTTTTCTTTTGTGCTGTTATTGGAAGAAGTTCCAGTGAAGACATTTCAACATACAGACTTTATAGAGCTACAGTCATTATTGGAAATCCTTTCAGAAACTCCAGACCTGCCCCTAACTGGCTGAACGTTGAGGGTGTTGGAGTGACCTTTTGTAGTGATAGCTCACATCAACTTCTTCCCAGTTTACAAACCGAGCACTTCTGGAACGTTGCATCCTTGAAGTAGCCCTGCCTTGTGATGTTAGCAGGAGCTAAAATAAGTTCATCCTTATTTTCACATGCTGTGCTAAGCATTGTCCATCTAAATTAAAATGAGCTAATTGAAGGAGATACTTCTATTTTCTTCACTTGCCTTTTGGCTTAGTCCCATCTGCAAGGCAGCTTTTTGCCTTCCATAGACGTTCTCTGAATTGTTTACCCACCTCCAGTTCTGAAAATGCTTATGTCTTCAACAATGGTGTATAAGAGACCCTTTTGTTCATCTGCCCTTCAGACCTTCTCAGAGAAGTGCTTCTGAAGAACTGCCTAACTTGGATCACCAGCCTAGTAGCACCATCCACTGAAAAAATGTTTTAATTGGTGAATTTTCGATACTGTGAATTTTCTGGTTTTATAGAAGGCTGTTAATTTACACTGAAAATCACCATGGTGAAACATCATAGTATAGGATATCGCTTCCAGATCCACATGGGGCAACATTTCAGTGAACTGCAGATGAATCCAGGAAGAAAGTTAGGCTTTGAAGTCAGCTCATTCTCTTACAGGTATCTTATATCAAATAATCCCCACTGGGAATGTTGCAGTTCAGAGTGTGCATGAAGTTTTCTCAGAATTCTCTGAGTCTACTCAGAGATGGTGTTCATAATGACTCCTGATAACCCAATGAAGGGGACCCCCTGAAAAGAGGATGCCTTGGGCCAGATGGCAGTCCTGATTTATGTCAGCTCTCCGTGCTGTGTTCTTGTTTGTACAGAATTTTGGATTAGATTACGATGCCTTCCAGCACATGGTGGGAGACTGTCCCCCTGACTTCCTCCAGCTGGCCTTCAACTGCTGTAATGTGAGTATCTCGAAGGGGAGAGGCCCAAAATGGAGTTTCCTAAATCCCTCTGACTTTCTAAGATTGTGCTTAAGGGGTTTACAAGACAGATTTGCCTATGAAAGCAGCGTACGTATATAACACAATGTCCCTGACAGTCTTTATACCCTTTTCTTTCCCCTTGCAAGAGGGTCTGACTCGTGCTTTTGCTGTTCTATGTTCTGTCATACCAAACAAACAGGTCTGGCACACTGAACAGCTTCTTGCAGGCTGCTCAGGCTGATCGTAACCAGTTGTGTGTTATTGACACTGGCTGGCCATCGGGCTGACAAACTCCAGCTGTTATTGTGCACAGGCCTACTGAGCTGTGAAGAAAGAATTTTGGGTTGCACTCATAAACAGAGAGGACAAAATGGGGACAGGCAAACAAAGAACAGGCTCTAAATTACTGGGAAGTTTTTCTGCTGCTTTATAAAAAGAGAGATAACCCCCCAAATGTCTAGCCTGTGTTCCAAAAAAATCTCCAAGCTTGGACCCAGTAAGGTAATGTCCAGTCTAGAGCAAATTTTCTGCTGGTTATTGGAGTAATGTTGTGATAGTGCTGAATACCTTCATGACTCCTCAGCATGAAAATTACAGGGAAGTACATCTCTTTGTGTGGATTATTTTGTAACAGATGTTACTGTTCCTTTGAAGTAAGAGAACATGAGCTTCCACTAAATTCAGCTGAAGCTGGGAATGTCCAGTTGTCTCACCTGAAGTTGAGACACCTTCTAGAATGTTTATTGCACAAAACTCTGCTCAGGACTCAGGGAGGTGGTGGAGTCTCCTTCTCTGGAGATGTTCAAGACCTGCCTGGATGCCTACCTGTGTGACCTGCTGTAGGGAACCTGCTTTGGCAGGGGGGTTGGACTCGATGGTCTCTGGAGGTCCCTTCCAACCCCTACAATTCTGTGATTCTGTGACTCCAAAACCAGGCTTTATTGGAACTAATAATAGCACTGTGTCCTAGTGAGTGTTTGCAAGAAAACTCTCAGAGCAGGTTTTTTTTTTAATTTCTGTTGCTGTTTTTCAGACTTTGTTTTTATGTCAGTGCTGCTGCTGAGAGAAGCAGTCCCCACTATCCATGATTTTAATGATTATTTTTGTCCCAAGCTCTCTTTTTACATGCATTAGTACACATGTGCATACTGAAGTGGCAAGTGGAGTAAGGCTGAGAACGTGTATTGTGGAAGAGCATAAATTAATGTTGAACATGTTTGTGGAACTTGCTCTGAACCAATTGCTTCACCCCTCTAATTTCACCTTAGTACAGTGGAGCTTATTTCACCAGGACAGTGGGATGCCTGACTCATGTTTCTAAAGTGCTGTGACTATGTAAGCAGTAAAGGGCTTAGGTAGAAGTGGAGTTTAATTGTGGAAATCTGAACTCCCAATTGTATTCCCCAGAAATCTTATAGCATCCAACACACAATCCAAAGCAGTTTTCCACCACAGATGAAATCCAGAGTGCAACTGTACTAATGAAGAAAAGAGGAATGAGTCCTACGTTCTCATGAGAAAAGGGACTTTCTCCTACTGATTATCATCCAATGTTATCTCCTTCTTAATAAATGTCCCTTGCCCTGGAAATGACAGTCTTGTGATCAAGACATTAGTATGCTAATTTCAGTGTGGGACATACTGTAACTCACTTTCCACTTGCCTAGAGGAAGGAAAAGGTGGCAAATAAATAAGGCTTACATCTTATATTTTCTGAAGCATGTTGTGTTCCAGTAACAGGTGATCTGTGTGATAATTTGCTCTTAGATAAAGATATTTGTATAGATTTTCATTATTTACTAGGTGAACAATTAGTGTAACCTGATAAGCTGAGCTAATGTGGAAAGTCTTGGAGCAAGGAAACACATTTTAGGGCAACCTAGGAAAACCAGTGAAAATAGATGTGTGTGAGTAGTGAGTTCTTTAAAACTTTAGAGTTCTTTGGAGTTCTTTAATTTGCTGATAAAGAGTGTTTTTTAGAAGAAGAATATGCAAGGAAGTCTGAAACTTATGGCTCCTCCAGCAACTGTAAGCCTACTTGCATGAATCCTGCAAGAATGTGCAGAAGGCTTACCAGCATGAGCTAAGCTCTGGAGAACTGCAGCCGTGAGGAAGAACCTTCTAGTCCATTTGATCAGCAGCTGAGTGCTTGGAATGGAAAAGGCAAATTTGCTTTGAGTCACTTTTCCATTGCTGTTGCTGTTCGGATCTTCCCTCGCACTATTAAAATAGAGACCTGTTCTTTCTTTCTGCAGCTTGCAGAAACTGTCTAATCTTTCCAAAGATTAGACAAATCTACATTTGTCAGAGTAAAGAATATATGCTTTAGTGTTTTCTCTTGCCCTACCTTTTCAGTGAAACTGGGAAAGCAGGAAATGATGGGTTTTTATGCCAGGCATTTCCATCTGCTGCATTAGGACAACTTCATTTCTATTTTTGAGTTCCTCAAAGCAAGTGTGATTTTTGTTGTTGCTGTTTTGTTTATCAGTGTGTCTGTAAATTTTCAGCCCTTCACCCCGTGTTACTAGAAGGTCTTCTGTCATTGCCAGTCATACCAGTTCTTTTCAGAAAGATCCATCTCATAGGGACCTGCAAGGTAGTATCAGGGAGGTTTCTGGGGTTTCTTGCTTACAAAGCATCACTGTTTCCTTGACTAGCAGTGATGTCTGAGCTTGTCCACTCTGAAAAAGCCTTTAGAGGGCTGGAGGCAAGAATCGGGTCAAGTGGAATCTCTTTAATAGTGTAATGAGGTTAACTCTAAACGGCCGAATTAGACAGTGCTACCTACTGTATTTAACCATCTAAAATAAATAAATACATAATACATGGGAAAACTTAGTAACAAACAAAACCCCTCTCATAAGCCCTGAATCTAACAGGTTGCCACCTTTTCTTTTTCAACTGTCTCCATCATAGAATGATAGAAAGTTTTCATCTTGATAGTTCTGTGAGAAGCGTAATAGACATGGACTAGAACAGAGCACTGCTTTTCCTCTTGCTTTATTTAGTGGGTTTTTTGAAATGACAGCACACTCCTAAAAACAGTCTTGAATTTCCCCAGTTCCTTCAAGTTATTCTTCTCCCTGTCAACTCCGTAGATAGAATAGCATGGATGAGCCCACATGAAACAATCTGATTTCTGTGCGTTCACAGATGGATCCGAAGTTGCGTCCTTCATTTGCTGATATTGTCAAAACACTGGAGGAGATTTTAAACCGCCTGAGAAACGAGGACTCTGAGAGAGACAGAAAGTTTCTGAATCTTGACAACAACGAAAGAAAACCCAAAGGTAAATGTCTGCATTTGCACAAAGATTGCTGCAGGCTAATAGCAAAGGAGTGCAGCGTTTTGTATTTTGAGGACTATGATTTCAGATGTGTGGCATTATGTACATGTTGTGAGTTGTTTTACCCAAAGTCTGAAAATGATTCTGGAACAGTGGTGCACACTGTGCGCTGAGGAGTGTCCTTTGGGAAAGAGCAGCTATTTCTTAAGATTCATCAAAAGGCTGTGCCCACAAGCTCTTGGAGGGGAACAGGTTCATTTGGGAACGTAAGCTGCTGAAAGTACATTAAAATTCATAAATTTTGCTTTATCTCTGCTACTCTTAGTGCATATATACGCAGTTTCTTTGATGTACATGTAATGCTTGGGAGCTACTTAGATTTCTGCAGGAAGAAGAGCAGAGAAGATGCAAGAGTATTACAAAGTAGTTTAGAGCTGGGGAAGCCAATTTTGTTGGGAATGCTGGCCTTGAAGGGCTTTCTCTAAAGCTGTCTAGTGCCACCTGGTGTGGGGAGCAAACTGCAAGCAATTCTTGTGGTAGATGTTCTGACTTAGATTTCTTCTATATTAGCAGATTTTGGTGTTGGCAACTTTGAAGTATAGTAAAAATATGTATGTGTGTATTTTATGTGTGTGTGTGTATAAACTGTGTATATATATATTAAAATAACCTTTGTATGTGAAATCGCGTGGAGCACATAACTGTGATAATTCTCTCCTATGTGGGAGGCATCTGAGAGACATAAGTTAAAAAGGAAAAATGCTCTTTCAATTTCCTGGCATTCTTTCTCTAGAGCACATCTTAATTTTGCATCTTTCTGGAGAAGTGCTATGTGCAGTTCTTCAACTTAACTTCAAGGCACATGCAGTGTGAACTATGGTAATATTTAAAGGGAAGAGAAGAAATCCATATGTCCTTGTTCTGAAAACTGTCACGAGATTGTTTCCTGATATTCTCTCTTGTTCTTGCTCTACCACAGCTTTTCAGAGGCACCTTGAGAGCTGGTGGCAGCTACGTGTTCCAAACACTCAAGAAGTTAGCATTTTTTTTCCTAAAGAACTACAATTTTCCTATCCTATTCTAGTGATAAAGCTTTTGTTTTCATTTATTTGTGTATGTTTGTGCATTCAAATAAATATGCACACTTAAAAAAAACAAAAAACAAACAACAACAACAAAAAAAACAACAACAAACAAACATAAAATTAAACTCCTACTCAGTAGAGTTAAAGATCTATATCCTTAGATTCTATACTGGACAACGTAACCAAAGCTGGAATGGAATTATTAAAGTCTCCATTCAGGGTGAAAATGTGCTTACAGTTCCTTTTGTACTTGTTCTCTTCTATGGTCGGCATCATCAAGAGATCTTGGGCAACCTCTGCTGGAAGCCAGGATGGTAAATGTAAAAGCATGCAAATCGTTCTCCAAGATCACTCTGTTCTTTCTACTGTGTCAGTATAACAGCAATGAGGAGGTTTGAAGGAGCCCAAAAATACATAGAAGAGTGCAAAAATTTCTTCCTTCCTATCAGATTTTTTATAATTTCCTTTTCTTTTTTATTTTTCTGAAGACAATATTGTCTTACCAAATCAGCATCCCCCATAATATGAGTAGCAAATTTAAAGATAAAGTAATACAGAAGCAGTACAGTTTCACTGCCTACGGAAGTGAGATGACACTGACTGTGTTTGCATTTGCACAGTTCTTCAAGATGACTTTTAATTACTCTGAGGTATGAGTAAAGAGGAGAGAATATTTAAAATACAGTTTTGACTGCCTTTGCGTGTAAAAGGTGCTGTGGACAGGGCTGCTAATCTCCTAGTTTGAAGTCAATACTGCACCAGCAAGAAGAGTAGTGTGACCTTGTGTGCATGCGGGAACTTGTATGTAACCAGCAAAAGTGTTTGTAGGTACTTTGGAAACTCAGAAATGCGCCTTTTTCTTTGCATTATGAAGACTCTGTGAGTGAGCAAACGTTCAAGCATACAGCTCCTTTAAGCTAAGGGTATTTCTTTTCTTCCACTCAGGGTCAATTGAAAAAGGACCAGGAGTAAAGCGTTTGAGTTCCCTGGATGATAAGATTCCACCCAAGTCACCCCGTCCACGTCGCAATATCTGGTTGTCACGTAGCCAGTCAGATATCTTCTCTCGCAAGCCTTCCAGGAAGATCAATGTGCAGGACCCCTACTACACACCAAACAAAGGACTGGGCCGGAAAGTGAATCCCTTCAGTGCCCGGGAGGACCTCAAGGGTGGAAAGATAAAATTCTTTGACATGCCAAGCAAGTCCGTGATCTCTCTTGTGTTTGACTTGCATTCTCCAGAGACAGGTGGTTGCCTGAAAGCCAGCCAGTCCCAATTCCGGCAGGCATATAGCACAGACTGGCAGGAATTTTCCCTCCTTCCTGGGAGGAGATGCAGATCACTTCCAGTCTCTCCTGAATTGGCACACAAAGAATATGGCCTGTTTAGTGGACTGTCTTCAACCATCAGTAGATGTGATCCAGCCCAGCTAAGTGCAGAGGTTCGGCAAAAGCTCCTGAGTAGCAGTAAATATGGTGTGTCGGAGATTCCCCCCTTTCAAGCCAAGCCTCACAGGCCAGAATTTCTTTCTGTACCAGGACAAGAGGAGGATATGGACTGTTCGGATGGGCCAGTGTTCCAGGAGGAAAATGGATTTTACTCTGAGAAGACATGTGAGAATCCAGCACGTAATCAACCATTAGTGCTGGCCCAGTCTGAGCCATTATCTTACAAAGGGCTCCTAGTTGAGAATTCATTGAACTCTGAGGAAAACTCCTCACAGGTGTTTGCTGGTTGTCTCCCTTCTGAAGAGATGGAGGTGGAAGACAACCTGCTGAAAAATACACTGCTGGAGTCTACAAAGCCTCTGTTCAGCGTCCATCCTTCCACGGAGCTGAGGACAGATGCACGGCCATTCAGGGAGCACGATGGGGACAGCACTGCCCCGTTGTCTCAGACGTCCTCCAACATCTCAGCAAGTGGCAGCACACAGCCAACTTGTGACATATGAAGAGAGGACTCAGATGGAGCATGTCCTCGAGAGAGCCATTGTTCCCAGTCACTTAAACTCTGCTCTTCAGTAGCGCTGCGTTTTGTGCTCCAAAGAGATCCAGCAAATGGTGAAAATGGGCTGTCAAACAGGTAGCTGTGGACAGCATCTGAAGAGACTAATGATTTTAACTATTTTCAAGCTATGCTTATTTCCTCCCTTGATTTGCTTTAGGAGGGGAAACTACTCCAGCCAGAATTTCCATGTGAGCCCCATACTTTATAGAGGTAGTATCCAGAAGTAGGCACCACGCAAACAGTTTGACTTGGATTCCAGCATGGAGCATTTTGAGGCCTTAAGTTCAGGTTGAGTGGAAAGAGCGACACGCAGGTTTTCCCTCTTCCTCTGACTGACCAGCTGCTCTGAACTGCTGCAGATTTTGCATTAGCATTCTGCAGGCAGTGTTATGTGAATCAGAGCCTCTGTTCCAGAAATGGGCACAGATCTTTCAGAGCTGCGTTAAGCAGATAGCAATGCTTTCTTGTCCCAGAGCTGCTGTGAATGCTGTTACAGCATTAAACAAGCTCTTCTTTCAAAAGCAGCAAAAACAAAACCCCTGATGTTGGTTGCAGTCTGTGGGCGGAGTCACATGATAAGTACTTTCCAGTTAACAAGAGGAATCTGTGCCCTGGTGTTTCATTTTGCCCTGGGATTTGTTAGTGATGTGTAACGCATTAGTATGGGGAAGCAAGATGCAGTGAGCACCACTTTCTTTCTTGCACAGCTCTTAATGTACCTCGACCCAGATGTGGGAGGAAGGTTTGCCCAGGGAGCAAAAATGGAGCCAGATTCCAGGCACTGTCATTTCTGGCCTTTTTGAGGAGCTGCCAGTTGTACTAAGCTTTTGGGCTCTCCTCTTTTAAGGTACCATAATCTATTTCTGCAGAATAGTTAAATATAAATTCTAGATGAACAGCTATCACTGTGGTAGGAAGGTTGCGTTCAGACCCCTCTCTAGCAGGACATCCATCTCATTGGTGCCACTGCACTAATGTAGTAGTAATGACTTGTGAAAAAGCAGACTGTTGGATGGGGGACAAGAATCCCCTGTTCCAGAGAAGCCACCAGCAGTGTTGCAGCAACGTGAGAGCTTTTGGGTAAGGATAGATAGAAACTCACAGATGGGCTTTTGAGTTGTCAAACTGAAGAAGAGTAATTTATCCTCTTTTTTTTTTTTTTTTAATTCTACAGAAAGAAGCTGTTATCTCCTTTGGTTTCTCCTGTCACTCCTGAATAGGATTTTTTTTAATGTTTTTCTTCATTCTACCAACAGATAGATGTAAAAGAAGCAGCAGCATCTGCTTTAAAGCTGCTTGCTGGAACCAGCATCAGAGATCCCCAGTCTGGGATGTGATGTAGGGGATTCTTGTTCGGTGGTGATACTTGTGCAACAATCCTGCCCTTTCTACTGTTGTTGTACAGTTACGTGGTTTTTTTGGTTTGATTTTTGTATTTTTAACCTATATTATCATTCCTATCTGAGGTATGCATTGTGTGCTCACTGAGCAGGTGATGCAGGAGCTGTGGGGGATTTGGAGTCCAGGATTTCATCCAGGTAGTCTGTTATTTCTGCTCTTGTGCAAAGATGGAAAATGTAAGCTGGTACTCCCTGATGAAAGCAAGGTTTTCTTACTCTTCTCCCATCTCAAGGAAAAGATGAAGGAGAAAGCTTATGTCTTTCTGTGTGTTTGTTTTCTTGGCTGAGTTACTCAGCTTTTCAGAGGTGTAGGTAACTATTCTGCTGTAACTGTGACTTTGTCTTGTGAAATAAGTCTCAGCCCAAGCAGCAGTTATCTCTTTGCAATGGCTGCAGATAATTAAATGAGAAACACAATATCTTTGACTTCTTTGCACAGTTCATGCTGTGTTACACAGCTATTAGTTTGAAAAAGGCCCATCCTGACCAAGATTGCCCTTTTTGGCCCACACCTCTCTGCCCGTCAAAGGTGCTGATCTGTAGAGTAGCTTGTGTTGGGTGTCCTGTTTTCTGTGCTGGTGTCTGCAGTGTGCTGAGCAGCTGGAAGGGCTGGCACTGCATTGTGTCAATTCCTTTGAGGACAGGGAACCAGTCAACAGAACTCCACTGCCTGCCTGTCTGGTGCCTGCTTTTTTTTTTTTCCCAACCCCTCATATATATATTTTTTTCTTTTATCAAACTGTAATCTTTCAGGAGAGAAATCATCAGCACCAGCTTCTGTTGTCGCAAGATGCATTTAGGTGTGTGACTTCAGACAAACAAGCAATAATAAGGAATAGTTTATTTTGGATCACCAGGCTGCAAGGAAGCTGTCCCGCAGCCTCAGCAGCATAGGTGTGTGCCTCTGGCTGCTGTGTGACTTGTGTTGCCCTGCTTGTCAGCACTGACACCTCGTGAAGCCTGTAGCCTCTCTGACAGACTGCAAAATCTGTGTAGTCTGGTATGGGATATCTCTAAGAACCCATCACAGTGACCTCGAGTGTTCTCTCACACCACTGGCTCTTAAATGTTTCCCTACCCTCAGTGGCTTTTACGAAGCAGCATGGTTAAAATTTGATTTTCTTAAATGTCTACTCTTTGCACAGCCAGCTGACATGCACGGGGCACATCTATCAACTCTGCTAGCTCTTTGTTCTGAGATGGAGATGTTGGGAAGGAAAATACCAAGGAATAACAACTCAGGCCTTCCCTGCATTCTTGGTGCGCGCGGGGAAAAAGGATGACGTGCATGTGAACTGGAGTAAAAGGCTGTCTTAAAATAGCTAAGTGCTTGCTGAAACCCTGCGTTTCCAAGGGTTTGGGTGCAGTTGGCACACACTGTCTTATCCCTTTGGTTGTGCAAAGCTGAATCTAGGTTGCACCTAGCAAATACTCCTAGGTTTTCTGCCCATCTGAGGGCACTTTTCTAGTGGGGGCCATTTTCTGACGGCTACTGATGAACGTGAATCTGAATATGCAGTCAGCAAACTCCTTGTTTTTATAGTGATGTGACAAAGTTTTTTCTTGTGACTGGATTTTATCATGGTTTTTGACTTTCTTGGAGGAGCAATTGCTCTTTTAAAAGACTTTCTACACGTTGCTAGGTTCCCTAAAGAGATCAAAGATGTTTTTAATTCACTTTAAATCTTTCTGTGTTGAGTTCATTGAAATGTCTGTTATAAGCTATTTTTGTTGTGGTTGCAGGTTGATAAAATGCAACTAAGAGAATGCATGTGAATTGCTGCCCCTCAAAAGCAGTGCAGACAAGGGGCTTTAGTAGACTTACACTTGCTGGAAAAGCATCAATGTATTGTGTAACAGAACATTGGTATTTTTTGCCAGTACAACTAAAGACACTTGAATAATTCCTGTTTGCACTTAATGCTATTGTTTATATTGCATGTCACTACATTTCTATGCAAAACAAATAACCCTTTTTTTGGGAGGAGGGGCAGCCAGATATTTGATTAAGTAAGTTTAAAGATCTTTGCAAGATGATCTATTTTCATATTTATGAAGGAGTTTTACGTCTTAATATTTTGCAGACTGTAAATAGCTCAACTTGTAATTAAAGGCTTAGGAGGAAGTTTGTAGCCTGTGTATAATAGTAAGTTAACACTGCCAGAAAAGAAAAATCTTTGCAAAACAGTTTTTCTAATATTGTGGATATTTATGAATATGTAAAGAAAGCACGTCTTGTTTTTATGTTGATTGACCTTTGGACTTTGTTTGAGCTGTAGAAATGGTGTATGTTTTATTGGAACTGCAATAAGAAGTAACCAAAGATGAATCCAGTTAAATATTTTCATAATTTTTTCTTGGTCAGGTTTTGTAAACTTTCCCAACTTGCTTTCAAAATAAAATTAAAATCAAGGGTTGAGTCTTGTGATTAAGATGACAACTTTGGGTTAAAAAAAAAGAAAAAGCTGATTAAAACACACACTTGAGCTATGGATGATATTGACCCGTCTTGAGATCACACCTTTATTACTTGGTGCTGAGTTATAAATAAGGAAAACTGCCATCCTTATTTGGTCTTATTTCTCCCCTGCATCTTGTTGAAATGCTAGGCTGTTCAATTCATGACTCAATGCCTTTTTTTCTGCTCTGCCTTACAGCATTCAGAAGAGCAGGCATAACTTGTGACTAACAAGGCAAGATGCTTTTGATAGCACTCAGCCTGCAGGGAGCTTGCCATTGTGACTGCTGTGATCTAGCTCTGCAAAGTAGCTTCAGGAAGCACAGGAAGCAATGCACCAGGATTTAAAAGAACCACACCTGGCTGCAAGTCCCATTGATTTTTCCCTTATTTAGAAGTTTACAGACCTGCTATAGCTTGGTTCTACATGCAGTTACCCTTCACTAGAATCTGCTAGCCCAGCATCTTTCTCCTTTTTTAACTACAGGAGCAAAGGCTTAAGTTGTAACCAAAATTAAGGTGAAGTACAAAAATAAGGCAGGACAACTCTCTCAAGGAGGGATGTGTTCAGTGCCTTATTTTAAAACAAAAAGACACTCTTGTCCCCCTTCAAGTTCTTTAGAAAGACAGGAAGTAATTAGAGTCATAAGGAATTTCCCTGCCAGCAATGATTGAGAGACTAACACTTGATTGAACGTTAATCATAGCGTATGCTGAAGAAACAGCCTGCTTCTGCTGAGCATGTTTCTGTAAGGCAGGTTTGACCTTTTTCATTTTGGAAAAGATCTGTCCCCTCTTAAACCAATAGGGTAAGTGGCAGCAGGTAGTAAGGCTCTGTATATGGTAAGGATAAAGACATGAGGAGGAGGAGGACGTGGCCTCTGTCTCCTCTTGTGTTTAATCAAAGAATTACCCTATTCATCACTTTCAAGAAGAGACACCCATGCTAAAGCAGCTGTTATGTGGTCTTTCTAGAAATACAAACCTGGTCTGTTTTTTGTTTTTTATTTCAAAACACTGTCAGGTTAGAGCACTCAACAGAACTTGCTGCCCTGCATGCAGTTGGAGAAGTGCATGTTTCCCCCCTCCAACCTTACCCATGCTTTCAGTCCAGCTAAGAAACACCAGAAGGAACTCCAACTGAGAGCAATTTAATTGGTCAGAGGTTAAAATGGAGGACAAGAAACTTGTTCCCCTTTAATAACTGTGGGGGAAAAACACCCAGTTCAGTGAGGAGTCTCGTAGCTCTATCCAGTGGCCCAGACCAACTTCATCTTCTGGTTGTGAGCTGTGGAAGACTTAGAAAACGAGCTTTTCACTATCTGCAGTGGCACTGATTTCCCACTGAGGTACAGCTTATTATGACAGTCCGGACACCATGGCTCTGCATCAGTGCCTGTGCTTTTTCGTTTCTTAAGCATCCACACGTAAGCCATGATATAGCCAGTCATGAAGGCATCAAAGCCAGCTCGGTGGGTTCCCACTTGTGAACATGGCCCCTGGGATGCATTTTGCTTTCTGGCAGCACATGCTGCTTCAGTCTCAGGGATGTCTGGGTGACTGGGGGAGACCATTCCAGCGAGGACCTCTGACTTCCCTTCCACTTGGTCACTGCCATGGGTATTTCCCTTGGCAGAAGGGCTCACTGCAGCAGTTTCTTCAGTGCTCTTCAGATCCTCTTCCTGCCTTCCACCATGTGTACTGGTGTCTGAGCTGCCCTCTGGTTCCATAGCAGTGGAGTTTTCCTCCTCTAGTGGCCTGCCATCAGTGTCATAGCAGCTCTGTTTTCGTGGTGGTTCCTCTTCCCCATTCTGAATTAGCTCCATTTCTTTCCCTGAGCTTTCCTGTTCTAATGTCTTTTCAGGTTCTTCTGCATTTTTCCGACGCTTCCGCCTGTGTTTCCGTTTCTTCACTTTCTCACAAAGCTTATCATCCTCATCAATTATGAGGTCAATGTTATGAGACTGTGGACACTTCACTCCATGTGGACACCAGCCATAGGCCTAGGGAGAAAAAGAGAAGTCTGTAACCATGAGCCTCCCAGTTAGAGCAGCCCATCACTGCAACTCGGAGCAGAGTTAATTATTGCCCTCAACTGAGGGCTTGTGTGAGGCTGTAGCTGGAGCACTGTGTCCAGTTGTGGCACCAGACCACAGGAAAGGCATTGACAAACTGCACTGAGTGCAGAAGTGAGCTGACGAAATATAGTGCATGCAGTGCAAGGCTAAGGAAGTCTTTGGGTTTGTTCCCACCTGGAACAGACGAGCCTAAAGGCACAGGGCAGAGCTAATAGCTGGACTCCAGCTACCTACAGCAGAGGTTATGGAAAAAAATGGAGCCAAACACTTTTTGAGAAGAGTGCAGGTGAAATGTTAATGGGAAATTCTGACTAAACATCCAAGGGGGTATTTTTCACAATGAGTGCTCAACCACTGGAATCGGGGCCCGAGGGGATTTTGCAGTCATTGTCCTTGGTCATACTCAAAAGTCACCAACCAAGGCTCTGAGTAACTCTGAGTTGGTGGTTTGCTGAGAAAGTTCCTGATGTTTTCCTAACGGATGTTGTTCTGTGAAAATAATGTGCAGCATCATCTAGAAGAACTCCTTTTCTGAAATTCACATGAAGCATGTCAAACCAGCTGGGATCAGGCTCCTTGATAACCTCTGTAGCAGTGCCAGAACTTGAGATGCTGTGGATCACACCACACTACGATTCCAGGAGCTGCAGACAGGTAATATTTTCTATATCTAATTGAGCTACAGGGGAGGAAAGAGGAAGCACTTCTTGCTTAGAAGACAAACCAAGGACGCTTAGAACTTAAAGCCCTTCCAAGAAAGCAATAAAAAAGCCTAGCCAAGACAGCAATGTATATTGTTAATACACACTAGTTCTCTTTTAGGGCTATATTATCTGTTCTTTGAACCTTGGCCTCAAATGCAAACTGTGAAATGTGCTACCTCAGAGCAGAGCATGTTGTTGCCTTTTCAGTTTCAAAGTCACCTGAAGCTTGAAAGTCTTCCCTGTATTGTGAAGCAAACAAATAGCACCTGGGAGGTTCCTTCCTTCTACTTCCTGCTCTGCCCATGTGTGGCTTTTGCCGTGGGGCCAGGTAGGAAGCAGGGATTCGTGTTACTTACCGAGAATTTCTCACATACAGGCACCTTATTTGCCTCTCCCTCGCTGTGGCTTGCTTCTTCCAGAGAGCAGTGGCGATAGTCGATGTAGCGTGACATGTTGGCAGGGTAGTTGCAGAACTCCACAGAGATGTGCTGGCTGCTGGAGTCCTTCAGCTTGCTGTTCTCTCGCTTGCTGGAACACACAAGAGGATGCAGTTACTGTGGTTAATTCGCCAAAAGCACCCAGCACAGAGCTGGTACAAACATGCTGCTTTGAGCCAACTCTCAGCTCCTCTCATTTCTTGTTCTTGAGCTTCAGTTTAGCTTCAGTTTAACAGCCTGCTGCAAAGACGGTGCAGGGAATAGAACTTTAAGAAGCAATTGTTTTTATGCTGATTTAAGTGTTGGTTTCTTGTATGCCTAAATACAGGCAGAGACAGCAGTGTGTTTTGTGATGTTATGGAAGAAAGAGACACGCAGTGCCCTTCATATTTAACACCAAGCTAAGATGTGTGTTAGTTCTGATAATACTACTGGACAAAGAGGAAATGCCTGAGGTGAGGTGTCATTGTGTACCTAGCAACCACCACCCAGACAGAGCAAACCTGGGCAATGCAGACAACAAAGAAATGCTTTCTATCTCAAGAAGAAGCAAGAACTGTTTTGTCCCAACTGCTTCAGAAGACAATATAACTAGAACTGTGGGTTCAAACATTAGGTCAGTTAAAAGTATCCTCATCCTGTCAGAATAAAATATTCTCATGCCTGAGAACAGCCAGCCATCTTGAACATTTTCAGGCATATCAAAATAGGATTTATTGATGTAAAACAGTCACTAAAAATACCATTTCTGCACAGAGTGTGACTTCAGCTTAATAGATTCAGGTGGCCATATCACTGCCTGGGTCTTGTTTAGATTGTGCAGCAAGAGCAGAATCAGAAGCCAGACTGACACAGCTGCTGAAAGACACCCTCGAGGTGCTGAGGACAGGAAGCAAGACAGGAGGCCGAGGAACAAGAGCACAACCTTCAGCTGGGAGTTACTGCTGGGCAAGCAAGGGTCATATGTGTGGAGCTGGTCAGCATCTGGATGTGCACCCACTCTTCAACTGCATCATCCCTTACAAAGCTGTCACAGCTGGCAGATTCTGCAGGTACAGCCCTGCTCTCAAGCCAGCACGTATTCCTGCTTGTATCCCTGTGGCAGTGCTGGACCATAACCATGCAGTGAATCAATTTCCAGTTAAATGACGTTAAACTGCTGCCAGCAGAAGACAAATCTTTCTGCTGCTGCCCTCTGTACAGAGCAAATTACAAGATGCACCCTTACCTACCCAGCCTACAATTGGGAGGCAATAAACACCCTTTTCAGCACTGGAACAATACAAAGACCTACGTCCTGTGTCTGGAAAGAGAAACCAAACTGACTCCCTTGTCTTTTTGTCCCAGAGCTTTAAATAGCAGTGTGCCACTCACCATTTCTTGTAAGCATATTCCAAATAGGATGCAACAAAGCGGGTCTCAAACTCTGAAGCATATTTAGTGTCATATATTCCTGCTGGGAACATTTCTGAGAGATCAGAGGTGAAGGTGCCAAGACTGTCTGGGAGATGAGCATAGAAGCACTGGTACAAGAAGACAAGATCAATCAGGCCGTTATGGAGGATGAGAGGCTTCTTTGCTCGTATGAGTTCCAGGAAAAAAGTCCGAACGCTCTGGATCTGGCTCTCATTGCCCTAAAAGAAGAATTAGTCACCAAGTCTTAACACACTGAGGACTTCTGGTGCAATGGCAAGTCAGAGCTTGTTACAGCAGAACACCACATAGAACTATGCTGTGCTCTGACTAAGGAAATGCGCACGTAGTTGGAGAAGCAGCTGCAACAAGTGATGAAAAACAACAGGGAGGAGAAAGGGCTGTGCTGCACTCCTGTTCCCACGTAGCAGCTGGGAGCCGGAGGCTGCAGGGGAGCGCAGCTCATAGCAGAGCAAGCTGCAATGAATGAGGGCATCAGCCCTGGAGCATGAATTCACAGGCAGGACGAGGGAGTGACTCTGTACCTTGTCGTTGCCCTTGTGGTAGGGGATCCCCTGGGAGTACTGCTTATTGAAGTCAAAGCCGTGCTGCACCAGGAACTGCACCGACTGCGGCTCGACGACGTAATCCTCCGTGCAGAGCAGCGTCAGGTTGTAGATCTGGCAGAGGAACGTGTTCTCGGACTGCGGAACAAGATCACAACTGGGCCCTCAGAGCCGGGGATGACAGGAACCGGGCCGAGCCCTGGGGAGCTGCCGTTACCTTCTCCGGGAGTTGTTTGAAGCAAGCGACACCGAGAGACAGGACTGAGCGCGTCCGGGCAGCGTTGCAGACGGCTTTGTAGCGCTCGTCGATGCACCTACCGGAGACACAACCGCTGAGGCGTCCCGAGTTCGCGGAACCGACCCCCCTCCGCGCTCTCCACAACGACAACCGGAGGGCGGGGACCCGGCACCCCACCCGCCCGTCAACCTGCGGGCACTCACGGGCTCAGCAGCGCCTTCCTGGTCCCCAGGCCGCTCAGCTCCTGCGGGAAAACGACGCTCAGCGGCGCGGCCCGGCCGCGCAGCCGCTTACTGCAACCCCCGCCGCGCCCATCTCACCGTGTCCACGGCGATGAAGGTGGCGGTGCGCAGCGCCAGCACCATGGAGGGCCACAGCTCCGTGAAGTTGTCGCTCTGCACGTCCACCACCGGCACCTGTCCCCGCGCCATGGCCGCGGCTCCCCCACGCGCCGCCCCGGGGCCTTCCTCACCGGGCTGCCCACGCGCCCGCCCGCTTCCACCGCGCACCCCGCTCGGCCCCGAGCTCCGCACTGGCGGCCTGCGGAGGCGGCCTCGAAATCTGGTAGCTTATTACGTTTTTTTCTGCTGCTCGAAGCCCGGTTTCTGATGGAATTTCCATTTTTAAGCCAACGGGCGTTTAGCGAGGGCGGCTCCTCCGGGGCCTTGATGCCGCCGCTGTGACTGGCGGGAGAACGGGCGGGGAAAACTGGTTGGCTCCGTTGCGCGGCCAGGACCCGCCCTTTCCCGGGCTCACCCGAAGGGAGGGGCGAACGCGCTGCCCTCACACCGCGCTGCGATTGGCTCAAGCGTGGAAGGCGGGTCCGCGCCGCTCGCTCTGATTTGTCCCCTAGAAGCGACGGGGCGGGGCGCGGGAAGGGAAAGGAAGCATTTTCCCGGGAAAAGTGCGCGTGTGTCCCGCGGCTCCCAGCCATGAGCCGCCTGCGAGCGGCGGCCGCCCGGGGGCTGAGGCGGCGGGGAAGCGGCAGCGCGGCCCCGACTGGGGAGAGCAGCAGGAAGGGCGCGTCGCTCCGTGAAGGTGCGGGCGGGCGGGGAACGCGTCAGGCCGGGCCTGGGTAGCCCCGCGGCCCCAGCTGGGACTCGACCCCCGTTCCGCTCTCCCGACAGGGGCTCCCGCTCGACCACATGCGCTGCATCTCTTCGGCGACCCCGTCGAGATCGATGCCCTACGTGGCCGCCTGCTCACCTGGTATGACAAAAGCCGGCGGGACCTTCCTTGGAGGGCGCTGGTAAGGGCAGCGTGAACCATTTTATGTTGTATGCGGGTCTCCTTGCAGCAAATGCTGTGCTCCCTTGTCTCTCACAGTCCACTTCGTTCCTTTTCAGGCTGCAGTTGAGCCGGATGCCGATAGGCGGGCGTATGCAGGTGAGGAACAGGGGTGGCTGTATCCCATGTTTTGCTGCCTGACATGGGGTACAACGTAGCCTAGTGAAGGCTGTGGCTTTAGTGCTGTTCCTGTAAACAGCTGTTTGGACCCCTGGTGGCGTCTGAGAGGCAACTTTGGGCCTGAGAGAGGTCCTCTGGGGATGTAGATGGGGAGGGGGGCTGCTGGGTTGGGTGCTGCTGCAGTTCTTGGAATCAGCACCATGGTGACTGGGGCACATGCTGGGAGAAGTGATGTTGGCACCTCTGCACTGATCCCTCTGTGCTCCCGGTAGTGTGGGTGTCTGAGATCATGCTTCAGCAGACGCAAGTGGCCACGGTGATTGACTACTACAACCGCTGGATGCAGGTGACTGTTCCTCATGCAGTCCTCCCAAACCTCCTGCTTTGGAGGCTCTACTCTCTGCCTGTGGCAGACTCCCATCTGCAGCACTTGGCTGTCCTCATCCTGAACTTGTCACTTCCCTCTTGTAGAAGTGGCCAACACTGCAAGCACTGGCAGCAGCATCGCTGGAGGTGAGCACTGTGGTGCCGAGTGCAGCCCTCACTGCTCTCCCCACATCCCCCTAATGCTGCATCTCATGGGGCAGGAGGTGAATGAGCTGTGGGCAGGACTCGGCTACTACTCACGAGGAAAGCGCCTGCAGGAGGCAGCAAAGAAGGTGCTGAAGGCATTTCCTAAGCAATCTGTGCCCCGTGGGTGGCTGCTGGTTCATGCCTGCTCTGCCTTACTGGAGCTGAGCTCGTTGCACAGGGCCATGGAGGCTGGGCACCCTCCTTATCACATGTACAGATTGTGTCTGCTCAGCTGATGTTGGCTGCCCTGTTGCAGGTGGTGTTGGAGCTGGCCGGCCGCATGCCCAGGACAGCTGAAGACCTGCAGAGGCTGCTGCCAGGAGTGGGTCGATACACAGCGGGAGCCATTGCTTCCATCTCATTCGGACAGGTGACAGCTGTCCAGAGGGAACGTAACTCCTGTTATTGCTGTCTCCCTGCCCCTTACCTGCACTTCACAGTTTGCTGATCCCTACTCCTACTTCAGGCTACCGGTGTCGTGGATGGGAATGTGATCCGCGTGCTGTGCCGCCTGCGGTGCATCGGTGCTGACACCAGCAGCCTGGCTGTCATTGACTGCCTCTGGTGAGGAGAGCTGTGCTGATGGCGGCTGTGGTTGTGTGTTGGTGGCTGAGGGCAGGATCGTTTAGGAGCCATGGGGAGCTGAGCTGAAGGGAAGATGCTGGAGGAGCAGGAGCGTTAGGGACTCATGTGGGGGTCAGGGGCTCAGGAAGTCACGGGGTTCCTGCACGCAGAACCCCACGTCACTCACAGTCATCTCTCCTAGGAACATGGCCAACACCCTGGTGGATAGGAGCCGCCCGGGGGATTTCAACCAAGCTCTGATGGAGCTGGGGGCAACTGTATGCACACCCAAATCCCCACTGTGTGGGGAGTGCCCAGTGAAGGAGCACTGCCATGCCTGGCGTAGGGTAAGAATGGCCCCCAAAACCATCCCTTGACAGTCTGTGAGTGGCAGAGGCCTCTAGCTGTCCCTGTAAGGGTGACAGAAGGTTCCCCACACCTCCTCTGAAGCATCAAGCAAGACTTGGCTGAATACTGAGTCCTGCATTCTTATCTGGTGCCAGCCCTGGGGAGTCACTGTACGTGGAGATGGGGTTGGACATGCTGTTATCCCATATAGGTGGAGAAGGACCTGGCCTCTGCCTCTCAGAAGCTGTTTGGAAAGACCACCCTGGTGCCTGATGTTGAGGACTGTGGTGAGCGCCTGGGTTGGTTGCTGTAGCAGCTCTGCATTTGCATTTGGGCTGTGCTTTGACTGTTGCATTGATGTTTACAGGGACTGGGGACTGTCTGTTGTGCCTTCCTGCTGCCGAGCTGTGGGACAGCAGCTTGGGGGTCACCAACTTCCCCCGCAAAGCAGCAAAGAAGCAGCCACGAGTGGAGCGGACAGCCACGTGTGTGCTGGAGCGGAGGGGCCACCTTGGGGCCCCCGAGTACTTCATTGTGCAGAGACCCAGCTCAGGTACAGGGCCAGGCGGGAGCAGGGCACTGGCAGTGAATGGTGCTGGGATGGAGTTGTGGGATGGCACTTTCTCCTGGGGTGCAGAAAAGAGCCTCCTGGGCTGTGATGGGCCTCTGCACCCCCAGTTCACACCCTGTTTTGCCCTCTCACAGGGCTCCTGGCTGGGCTCTGGGAGTTCCCTAGCTTCCCACTGGCTCTGGGCCTGCAGGAGGAGCAGCAGAAGGAGGTGCTGGCTGACCACCTGCAGGCATGGACAAGGCAGCCTGTGCAGACAGAGAGTTTGTGCTTCGTTGGAGAAGTGAGCGTGGGGCCAGGCACTGTGTGCTGTGCTATGGGGCATGCAACACAGAGGAAGGATCCCCATTCCCTGATGTCTCAAGCCCTCCCTGCGTGCTGCTTATCATATTCTTGTCCCCTCACAGGTTGTCCACATCTTCTCTCACATTCACCAGACATATGTGGTCTACTCTCTGTGCCTGGATGGGGATGTGGTCCTGGACGCTGCCTCATCCCCATCCCGCTGGGTGACAGAGGAGGAATTCCGTGCCTCGGCTGTGTCCACTGCCATGAAGAAGGTACCGGGGGGACCTGGGATGTTCCATTCTCTTCATGAGGTGCTGAGTGTGCCCCTGGCATCCCCCTAGCTGCTGTGGGGCAGTCCCAGCTTGGGGATGAGTCCCATCTGTTTCTGAGCACTCTCATGCTTTCTTTAGGTGCTGAAGGCACGGGAGACTCAGCGTGGGGTGCAGAGCGGCCGTGCCAAGGTGGGCCATGCAGCAGTGTGTGCAGGGCTGCCCTGTGCTGTGCTGGAGCACAAGGACTTGGGGCTGTGCTGGGAACTCCCCAGCCTGGAGCAGGGAGATATGCCTGGCCAGCTCCGTCCGTGGTTCCCCTAATGTTAGCCCCGTCTCCCCCCACCGTTGATGCCTCAGAGGTGTCCCTGGGCACCTTTGCGGCTTGGCTCAGCTGCAGCATCTGTCCTGCAGGGCTCCAAACGGAAGCGGGAGTCAAAGCTGGGGGCAGCAGGCAGCGCCCCCACAGGGATTCAGCTCTCCCTGCGCGCCTTCCTCCGGGCACAGAGCGCTCCGTGATCAAACCTTTGGCAGCTGACACCAGTCCTGTGCTGTGGTGAGTCCTGTGTGGGGCAGCTGCAGGTCTCCCCGTGCCCCTGTAGCGATCACTGCACTTTCTTCCAGCCCCACAGCCATCAGCACATCACCACCTTCCCCAGTGCACCTGTGGATACGTGCTGTACAAGGGGCCGGTGCAATGCTGGATGTGACCCAGAGCTGGGCTCACTCCCCTGCCCTGGCCATGGGGTTTCTCTGGCAAGAAGCAAGCAAGAAGGATGTGGCCACGTTCCCATCATTCACACATGCCTGAGCATGGGCCAGCAGCCAGTGACTGTGGTGCTGTTGTACCCTCACATCCATATTCCCATAGCCCTTTTTATGTTTCTTTTTGCTGAATGTGAGCCATGTTTTTTGTAATAAATCTCCTAAGGGCCTCTTTTTTTTAATTATTATCTTTTTTCTTGAAGTGACTCTGCCTCCATTGCAGCACAGCACTAAGCTGGGGCTGCCAGTGGTTGAACATGAGGATGGCCAGCAGGTTGCTTGTGCCTGGACTGGGAAAGCAATGCAGTGGTCTCTGTGTTACTGCACCCATGCATATGGCTCAGTGCTAACAGCAGGTGCCAGCCCTGCTATCAGAGATGCCCTATAGCCTTGGGGTGCTCTGAAGGGTAGGTGGCCCCAGCCTAGGCGATGATCCACCCTGGGCAGTGGCAGTGGAAAGGGTCCGTTTGTCCTCACCCTGGCAAATCTTAAGCAGGAGGAGAAAAAATCCCACATCAGTTATTCCAGGTTAATTCTTTAATTTAGGTGATGAAGGAGCAGCCACTTGCCCTGTGGTGCTTTGGATGATGTCTGCTGGTAAGCAGCCGTGTCCATAGTGTCCTCCTTGTCCCCCACAATGAGGTTGTGGCAGTGCCAGCTGTGTCCTCAGCCGTATGCTGCAGGCACAACTTTCATTAGATTGAGGTGAAATTGAGGCAGAAGGTCCTTCACCTCTGGTTAAGGGGGAGAAATCCCTCTCCATTTCCCCTGGGGGCTGCTCAGAGCTCCCAGAACCTATCTCTGAGCACGGTGCTGCAGCATTGGAGTGTGTCTGGGTTGAGTGCCTTGGACCGTGTTGCTCAGAGCCATGCCATGGCTATCGGTTGGTATTTCTGCAGTGTACTGCCCCAGGGTTGGGACAGAGAGAAGGGACGCTGCCGGCCTCTACTGCCTCTGGTCCATGTAGACCTGCACAGCTTTCCACAGCGCCCGTATGTTGCCTTCTCCAAAGCCAGGAGCTCCGTGTCGCTCTATGAGCTCCAGGAAGAAAGTCTCCTCGGAGAAGAGGGGATGGGTAAAGATCTGCATCAAGTAACTCTGCGCAGGGCTTACCCCAGCACTGCTGCCCAGCTGCCTGTTGTCCCCATGCACGGCGGTGTCCAGCAGGATGCCCAGCTCTGCCAGCGTGCAGGGATCCTGCCCGGCACCCCGCACCTCCTTTTCCTTGCCCCCCTGACTGTAATAGGCAGCAGGGGGGGTGAAGAACCGCACGCCCGCCCTCTGCAGGGCTCTGGTGGCTGACACGATGTCAGGCGTGCGCAGACCCACGTGCTGAATGCCGGCCCCGCCGTGCTGCTCCAGGAAGGTGTCCACCTGGTTCGGGACGGATTCAGACAGCGACTCAGCAAGGACGAGCTTGCAGCCAGAACCCTGGGAGCTCTGCAGGGCGCGGAGGAGCATGCCGGCCCCGTGCCCACCCAGCACAAAGCCCTGCGCTGGCTGCTGCCGCGGGCTCAGCAAGAAGTGCCGAAAGCCGAAGCAGTGCTGGTACCACTCTAGAGCTGCCTGCGTGCCGCCCCGCGGGCACACGTAGGTGATGTGGTCGAAGTGGGAGATCTCCACACCGTCCCCAGGGGGTGCTCCCTGTATAGGCTGGAAGCCGGGCAGGAAGGGCCCCCGGTAGCGGGAGCGGTCCAGCAGCGTGTGGCTGACATTGCCCACGGCGGAGCTCACCACGCTGTAGGTGATGGAGCCGCGCTCATCTCTCACCTCAGTTGGGGGCACTGGCAGGATGCAACCCCGGCTCTGCAGCTGCGTGCACAGCCTTGGCACATCATCCACCTCCAGGCAGACGTTGGAGGCCGTGCCCAGGGTGGGACGGGGGTCCACGTCGTAGAGGAAATCGCGGTTGGAGATGCCGGCCGGCGCCAGGCGCTCGTTGAGGAGGAAGACGGCAGCGCCGCGGCGCAGCGCCAGCTGCCTCACACGCGGTGTCTCCCGCACGGCCACGGGCTGGAAGCGGAAAGCGGTAGCCAGGTCCTGTGCGCAGCCCTGCCCGTAGGGCACGTGGAGGGACAGGAAGCACGGGCGGCTCAGCGAGGCGGCCATGGCCGGGCATCCTGTAGGGGAGACAGTGAGGTCAAGGGAGAGCTCGCTGTCTGCGGGAAGGAGCTGTGTCCCCATTCTGCGCAGACCCCAGTGCGTGCACTCAAACGCGTGTTTTAAATCAGTGTCTCTGAGACGCTTTCCGGCTGCAATGGGCTGCCCGAGCACATTGCCATCCCCGTAACCCTTTGGGGCTCACTTTGCTTCCCTGCCCCTTAACACAACCCTCAGCCTTGGGTGCAGCCCAGCATGCTCCCGTACTGTCTTCGAGGTGATTTTTGCAACAGGGATGGGCGATCCTGCATGCATCGGGCAGACTGGGGAGCACGGGGCGGCTCTGCATCCGAAATGGTCCCGCACTGCCCCGCTGCCCGCCAGCGGTGACCGCAGTAACCCCCGCCGAGGCCAGCGCAGAGCCCCCGCAGCGGCACGGGGCCGTGCTGACCTCGTCCTAAAGCCACGCGGGGTGACAGGCAGGGAGCGCTGCGGGGATGGCAGCCCCCAGCCCCGGGATGACCCCCCCTCTCCGCTCCTACCGCCTCTCCCCGGCTTACCGGGCTCCGCGCACGCCGAGCGCAGGGCACGCCGGGCCGGGCCCGCCCCGGGCAGCGCTGGAGGCGGTGCGGAGCGGCGCGGCGGGCGGGACCGCTCGGCTGTACCTCCCCCCGGCCCCGCGGTGCCCCGGCAGCCCGTTACCCCCTGCCCTTGTTTGGGGCCCCGTTCCGGCCCCGTTCTCGATGTCCTGTTCCCACACTGCTGTCCCCGCTCTGTTTATGGCTGCTGCCCTTCCTCGGCTTATCATGTTTTTGTACAGATCCCCGAGGCGATAAACTGCTCAAATATTTGTGGAGATGTCCGTGTGGGGCCAATGTAGTGTTTTGGGGGGGAAGGTCCCCCGGCTCTTTAGGCCATCGCAGCCCATCGGTGCGGGGCTGGGCAGGAGGACGAGGGACCCTGGTGGCCCCGGGTGCAAAACGTGGCACTGCACAGCTGGGTGGCACCCCAGGATGCAGGGCAAGGATTTTGGGGATGCCGTGGTCACAGATGGGAGAGCCAGACCCTTGGCACTGCTACCCACCCCTGCCTGGCTTGATGTGGCTGCAGGGCTGTGTGCCCAGCTCTTCTCCGAGCACCAGGCACCGCTTTGTCCCAGCACAGCTCGGAGCCTCAATGGGGACAGAGGCGGCCTTGTTGCTGTCCCCAGGCAGGCGGTGGTGAATGGGGAGCGCTTCTCCTCCTCCTCCTCCTGGGCGGAGAGAGTGGTCAGCAGATAAAAGGGAGGCAGGGGCCAGCTGGGTGCTGCCCGGAGCAGAGCAGGGTCCGGCCGGAGGACAGCAGTGAGGAGTGCGGTATTGAGGGCTCTTTCTCGTGGGGGATAGGGCTGGCTTTGGGGTCATCCTTCCTACCAGCTCACCGACGGGTTGTTCCCCTGCCCTGTGTCCCCCCTGCCCATTGAATTTGCAGGGAGGGGGCACTCCGTGGGGTGGGAAGGGCTGTGGGGCGGTGGGACGAAAGGGGCATTGGGTGGACCCTGGGGGTATCGGGGCTAAGGGTCTGCACACCCCAAAGCTCTTGGTAGGACAAGAGAACCTTCAAGGTGGCCTCAAGGTTAAACCGTCCCTGCCCCTGTGGCCACGGTGACAGGGCTCCCAAAACCAACCTGGGGTTCTGGGGTCAGCAATGCAGCGTGGGTCCCTGGGGGAGGCAGGGCATGGGGGCACTGACCTCCATCCCCTGCAGCTCACCCCCAGTGCCGGGATGGGGCCGCTGCTGCTGGCGCTGGCCTCCTGCCTGGGGCTGGCCGTGGCCTCCGAGGGGGCCGCTGACGGCAGCCGTCTGTGCCGCGAGGCCCCGGCGTGGCGGATCAACGGCTCCAGCCCCATGGAGGGCACGGCGGGGCAGGTGACGGTGGTGGCCCTGCTGAAGGCCAGCTGACACTTCTGCCTGCAGCAGGCCCGCAGGTGAGGCCTGCCCCGCTCCGCCCCACCGCCATCTTGGGCCACGGCACGGCGGCCACACTCAGTGCGTCCTTCCCCACAGCCTCGGGGCCCTGCGGGAGCGGCTGGGGCAGCAGGGCGTGAGCGATGTCCGCTATATGATCGTCAACGAGCAGGCCCCGCTGTCCCGCGCCATGTTCGGGGAGCTGCAGCGCCATGCCCCACCGGGTGTCCCCGTCTTCCAGCAGCAGCCACACGAGCCCGATGTGTGGCAGCTGCTGGGGGGTGACAAAGATGACTTCCTCGTCTACGACCGGTGAGCTCCTGTCCCTGGGGTGGATGCTGGCAGGTGGTGTGGCGCCGGGAGGGCTCTCTGTTGGGAGGGCGACGTGGGGTTGAGGCAGCCGGCCGCCCCTGCAGCCCGTCCTCGCTCTGCCCTAGCTGCGGCCGCCTGGCCTTCCACATCCAGCTGCCCTACAGCTTCCTGCACCTGCCCTACGTAGAGTCTGCCATCCGCTTCACCCACCGCAAGGACTTCTGTGGGAACTGCTCCCTCTACACCAACAGCACCCAGGAGGTACGGGGCTGCAGGGGCCGTGGGTTGGGCTCTGCATCACTTGGCTTCGTGCTGGGACTGTGACGTCCCTGCCAAGGGTCCTGGTGGATAGCCATAACACACCAGTCCTTGTGTTGTTTTTCCTAGGCCAACAGTACCACGGAGGTCCCTACGACCCTGACCCCGCTTCCCAAACAGGAGGAGGAGTCTGAGACCCCCACCCACCACCAACCCAACCGTCTCCATCCTCACCACCACGCGGTTGGCAGCAGGACAGCCCCAGAGCCCAGCAGGGACCACAGACCTGCCCACACTCACCACCACCATGGAGCCCGTGGCCAACTCCATCCCAAGGGGCAGACGCCAGAGGGGCACGATCCCTAATCTGGGCAGAACCCATAGCGTGCACACCATGCTGGCTCACTTCTCAGAGGCATCAAAAGGCTTGCTTTGTGCTGCTGGCCACAAGCAGTGTTGGTATGCAGCCCCCTCCACGTGGGTCATGCTTCCACCCAGTGTCCAGGGATGAAAATCCCCCTCTGGCACCCAGAGGTGCTGACCTTTTGGCCCTAAGAGTCAGTTCTACCCCTTCTTCCTCTGCTGCTGCCTCTCTGCGCTCAATGATGCCCGTGGTGCAAACCAGGATTTCCTTGGTCACCGCAGGCTGACACCGCACAGAGCAGCGGGGCAGAGATTGAAGGGGCAGAGCTGGGACCCATGGGTGAGCCTGGAGAAGGGGAGTGCTGACGGGGGTCGTCGCTCCCTGCGTCCCAACCTTCCCACCCTGTGCACGGGTATGTGCAGTGGTGGTGGGTGGCCGCAAGATGGTGGCCGTGTCCCCTCTCAGAAAACAGGGGCTGCCTTCAGAGCCCGCAGCCCTAGGAGGAGGATGTGGGTGGGGGTCATGGGGTGAATTGGACGTCCAGATGATGAATAAAGCCTCTGTGAAGTGAACCCTACCTGCCCTGGCCTTTGGGATGTCCTTTCCCCAAGAGGGTGGAGGTCTGTGGGGCTTCCTACCAGCACAAGAATCATAGAATCAACAATGCTGGAATCCAGTCCACCTGCCCACCTACCACCAACATTTCCACACTAAGCCATGTCCCTTAGTACAACACCTGCTTTGGGACTTAGGAAGGGGTTTGGGGTTCTACACGGGCCCCATAAAGCAGCGCCCAGTGGAGATTTGCATTCCCCCAGCCCTGCACCTTGCCCCCCGCCTGCCCCAGCCCCACAGCCCATCCAATCCTGCACAGCTCTGCACAGAACCACCACCTGTCCACTCCCCCTCTGCCTGAGCTAGGAGCAAAGGGATGGCTTGTCCACTGACGTGGCACCATGTGGGGGTCAGAAGTTGCTCCCCATGGGGATGAGTTGTGCCAGGTTGGTTGGGATCAGTGTGTGAGGTCCCACAGGACCCTGCTCCCTGGCTCCATCTCTCTCTTCTTCTCCTCCTCACCCTTCCTCCTCTACCTGCTCCCAGCACCCACAAGGGCACCTCTGTCTGCTGCTCCGCCATCAGTATCAAGGTTATTTTCTTCTTCTGGCAGCTGCTGTAATTGAAACAAAGCAGGCCGAGCCTCACGGGCTCCGCTTCTCTCGCTCATTTTGCCGGTGCTGCTGAGACAACCAATTCATCTTATTGATGCTGCTCGGCCTCTTTTCCTCTAGAGCCAGGCAGAGCCTTTTCCTCACTGCAGACATCCCAGGCAGCAGCGAAGCTCTCTTCCTGTCGAGCTTTGGGCTGGGAACAGGGTGTTTTGGAAGGGCTCAGCGGGCTCTTTACATTGGTGACATCTTGGGGTTGATGCTGTGGTCCCCTGGTGCCCATAGCTGTGCCACCACCCCAGAGGAGGACGCACCGCTGTACCCTGCTGTCCATGGCTGGTCACCGGGTCAACCCACTGCCTCGGCCCCGTGTGCTGATCCAGGCAGATCCTCTCAGGAAGAGTGGGAACAGCCAGTCCTAATGTCAACAGAGGCCTCTTGTGCAGCGATGCTGTGTCAAGAAGAGGAATGGGTCCCTCCTCCTCCGCCCATTCATCTGGCAGCCGGGGGCTGGCACGCCGCCAAGCCAGGCTGCTTTGGAAACATTTCATTGAGGAGGCAGCTGAGCCGAGGAAAACAGAATGAAAATACACAGAGAGATCGCTGTTGTTAGGCAAAATAAATGCAGGCGGCTGCGTTTCTGTCCCCCCCCCAAGTCCAGCCCAGCCTGGCTTCCATTGCTTCTGGGGGCTGCACAGGGCAGGGCAGCCATGCGAGTCTGCCTGGGATGGGAGCTGGGGTGGCGATGGGCTCGGTGGGTGGGTGGGCTTGTGCTCATCTCATGTGGTGCTGCACCAGGAGTCAGGAGAGGTGCAGAGAGACCTGAGTGCAGGTGGTGTGAGAGCCAGAAGCCCACAGCTGGCCTGGGACCTCAGCACACCTGCAGGCAGAGGAGAGGGGCCTTCTGTGCAGGCATTTCTTTCCAGAGCGCGCAGACAGCAGCAGTCACATCTGAAGGAGGTCCCTGAAGTTGCGGGTGTTGGGAGGTGTCACAAAACAGCTGGATGGTGAAAACTGACTGTGTTGGAGTCCTGCTGGAAGAGGAGTGCAGCAATAACTCAGCGCTAATGAGTCAGCAGAGAAGCCACGTGGGATTCCAACAGTTTGATGGCAAAAGGTTCCAGCTCCATTCGACACTTTGCTGGGGGCCTCACCAGGCAATGGAGAACCTAAAAATAGGGCTCAGTCCTACGGGCAATCACCCCAATGCATCACTCCCCTTGCTTATAAAGCCAATTGTTTTGTAAAGGAAGGTCTCAGCTCCTCCCTGGACATCAGATCCACTGAGGGACAAATATCAAAGCCAACAGCCCCTGGGCACCCAGCTGTGAAAGAATGTCAGAGAGGCATGGGAGCACCCTAGGGAGGGAAAAGCACACAGGGAAAGGCAGCACTTGGTGAGGAATCCTCTTGACCAGCATCGCCTGGGACGAGATGGGTGAGGTGGCCTGTGAGCTTCAGCCTTCAGGGAACACCTCCAGACCTTCATCAGTCGCAGTGTGGCTGCTCTGAAACGGAGCAGTGGGAGCTGCTGCAGTCCCTGCCGAGAGCTGGCTGCTTCCCTCCCAGACCTGGGAAGGGGACCTTGGGCACTGGAGAATGGCAGAGGGAAGAAACGGAGGTTTCCGATATCCACTGCTGCCGAAGGGGCTGTCACTTGGAATTAGATGGGACAAAGGATTTATGGGGAGAGTATTTCTGGGGGATTCAAGGGACGGTGTCCCATCGGACACGGGAACGACCCGCGCCGCTCTCGGGGAACGACAGGGCGCAAAGATGCTGCAGGGACGTGCGGGACGCGCATCTTTCCCACAAGCAGACCCAGCCGCCCAGGAAGGCCAAAGCGCTGCGCCGGCCCCGCCGCTGGCAACGGCCCTTCCCCGGGCGGCCGGCGGGGCTGCGGGGGGCTGCGGCGGGGCCCGCCCCGTCGGAGGCCGGCTCGGGGCCGGCGGGACCACCCCCTCCAGTCTCCACCCCCGGTTCCCCCTCGCCTCCTCCCCGTCTCTCCTCCCCTCGCCCGGCTCAGTCGGTCGCAGCCATGGCGGAGGGAGGAGAGGGAGAGGAGCTGCTCCGCCCGCCGCTGCCCGCCGGCGCTCC